>NC_090269.1:428117961-428417961 GCF_040414725.1 Anabrus simplex | reverse complement strand
ACAAGCAATTCAATTTAAACATACCGATACAAGCTCCTGTTTGATTTCTAAACTACACAGAAATATTTGAAGTTGAATCTCTTTCCTTACCAGCCCAAGGAATAGAATACAAATTTTTTTATTTCCATCATTACTGGTTCTTACTATACAGAGTGGTCTGCCTGCCCCAAACACTAATAGTCTTTAGGTTCGATACTACTCAGCTTGCTACATACATGTTACCAACACCAAACAAAATTCGTGCCAAATTGAAAGGACCATTCCACTAACATGCTGCACGTACAGGTTAATAAATTGTGTGATGTGCATGTTAAATGAGCATCGAAAAAACTTAGGCACGGAAGGAGTGCAGTATGCTCTGTTTTGAGATCTGAAGTCCTGTGAAGTTATTCAGGGTATGGCAGAGTGTACTGGAGACAAGAAATTCATCATAAGAACTCTCTAGTGAAAATAAATACAATCTGTTTAGGTGATTTTTTGAAATTCAACACTTACACGGGTGAAACAGGGGGAAGTTGGTTTGCCATTCAAACAAACTATTTTAAATAGTTATATTATACGTTCTCTGGATAACATTCGCACACAAGCTTCAAACATTGGTCTACATCTTAATTCCTCACGGGTGAAACAGGGGGAAGTTGGTTTGCCATTCAAATAAACTATTTTAAATAGTTATATTATACGTTCTCTGGATAACATTCGCACACAAGCTTCAAACATTGGTCTACATCTTAATTCCTCTAAGTGCGAAGTGGGTTTTCAAGGCCTTCATTGGAAACAAGCTGAGTTACTATACGAGAAGTTTAATGCTTCTGCCCCTGAAATTGGTCTCTTAACAACATCCAATACTTTTCTACTTGGTGCAGTGCTATCCCTTGAAACTCTGAGTGGGATAGCGTCTGAAAAGACGTTGAAACTGAAGTTGTTTATTTCACGCCTTTCCATGGTTTCGGCACATTCAGCCTTCTTACTCTGTGCTTCGTTTTCCATCCCGCAATTAATGTACTTCCTGCACTGTTCTCCGTCTTGGTGTGAGACCACACTATTGGAGGAATTCAACTGTGTATTAAAAACTGGCCTCGAACCATCCTCAATTGCTCCCTGGATGGCAATGCCTGGTTACAGGCTTCTCTTCTCGTTGGTTCTGAAAGTCTCGTAATTGTTGTGCTGTGGATCTGGCGATTTAGTCATTTTTGGCATCTTTTCACAGTTCTCTTTAATACCAATATATAGTTGGTCCGTTATTGGACATTATAAATTTTCCAGCTAACTCATTCCTGGTTGCCAACGTTTCATCCCAGTGTGCCAAGTTGGACTCATCAGTTGGTATATGGCACACCCACCAAGACGTATGGCTAGTGCATACCATGCAGACAACTGCATAGGCTATTTGGAGCCACCAGCAGTGCCAATGCACTGTGAGAGACTTTCTTATTTTCAAAAATTGATGCCTATGGGAATGAACACCTTTATCTCTTCATCTTGTTTTCACATGTGTGCGTAACAGCAAGGATGGCCGTTGAGGATGAGAGGGACCTTTTCCTATAAGATGCAAGATCGCGCCGCATTTGACATACATTTACTGGCCGTTTTTTCAAGCCTTGCCTTTGAGAGTTCCCTCTCTCCCATATAGTTAAAATTTTGCCTGGATTTTAGCATTAAGAATTTTTAATGCAACAAGCTTTTAGTCTCTTCAAACTACAAGATTTTGGAAGAATTTTCTTAAACGGAAAATAGACCAATTTTAAATCTGAACTGGTTTTTAGGGGACAAAATGATTTTATTGTAGCAATTGCATGTTTTTTCTTTCTTATGTTTGTTGATTTTTATCTCTAGCCAGGCTACAGCTGAAGATGTCCTGCACTTCAAGACGAAGCATGTCCATTGTGTTAATGTGACTTGGTAAACAAGTGTATTTTGTATTGAGTAGGTGGACTTTCCAGGACCTTAAAATTTTTCACAATTATTGATTCTCAATACGGATCAAATAATGTATTTTGTAATGTGCATTCTCTTCGTCTTGTCAAGGCTCTCCTTCCACCTGATGGATGCCTGGACCTTGATGCTGCTGTACAAGACAGCACATTTCGGTGGTCAAGCTCGGTCGGCGTAGGTCCCCCCAATATTCGCAAGAGCAGTATTCAAGCTGCTTGGGATGTTTCTCTTATCAGTCATCCCCACTCGCTTCTGCAGCAGTCAACTAGCAGTCTTCAAGACTAAGTCCAGATCCTTGCTGCTTCTCCTAAATCTGGTGCATGGTTCCAAGCATTACCTTTGCCTTCTCTTGATCTCCATCTTTCCACGAGTTTCCGTATCGCTGTGGTGTTACGTTTGGGAGCAGCCGTGAAAGGTGAAATAAACAGCAGCATATCATCAGCTTACTTCAAAACCCTCATTAGTCTGATGTTGGTCATTTTGAAATATTCATGCTAATGATCGTAGGAATATGTCTCCTTTAACATACAAAATCTTTTAAGTTTCTCTCTCTTTTTTTTTAACGATAATTAAGAAGAATGAAACTCGCTAGTCTTACAGATCAAAATATTACCTTAAAACCTCGCAAGTCTTCCATGATAGACATACTGGTACAGGTTTTTACACAACAATCAATGCTACGTAAAACCTCGTTGCTGGAATCGTGACATAACCATAAGCTTCTCATTCACAAACGAAGATATTTTCAGAGAAATCCAACTGCTTCAGCAAGGAAAAGCAGCAGGAAGTGATCAAATTACTGGGGAGGTATTAAAGACAATGGGGTGGTACATAGTGCCTTATTTAAAATTTCTCTTTGACTATGTCATAAATAATAGTGTAATACCAAAGGAATGGAAGGAATCTATAATAATACCAATTTATAAAGGAAAGGGTGATAAAAGGAAACCAGAGAACTACAGACCAATCAGCCTGACCAGTATAGTTTGTAAAATTCTGGAGAGTTTAATATCGAAGTACATCAGAGGGATATGTGATGAGAAAAATTGGTTCATGAGGAGCCAGTATGGATTTAGAAAGAAAGAAATTTTCTTGTGAGGCACAACTGGTGGGATTTCAGCAGGATGTATCAGATCAGTTGGATTCAGGAGGTCAGCTAGATTGCATAGCCATAGATCTTTCCAAAGCCTTTGATAGAGTGGAACATGGAATATTATTAAAGAAATTGGAGGGAATAGGATTGGACGTAAGGGTTACACGTTGGATAAAAGCATTTCTAAATTCAAGGGTTCAGAAAGTCAAAGTAGGAAATAATGTATCTCAGGAAGAGAAAGTTTGGAAGGGAATTGCACAGGGTAGTATAATCGGTCCGTTACTTTTCTTAATATACGCAAATGATTTAGGGAACAATATAACATCAAAAATAAGATTGTATGCAGATGACATAATTGTTTATAGGGAAATAAACAACATTGAGGATTGTTCAGAATTACAAAGGGACCTTGAAAGTATCCAACAATGGGTTGAAGAAAATAATATGAAGGTTAATGGAGGCAAATCAACTGTTACAACGTTTACAAACAGGAGCTGTAAAACTGAATTTGAATATACTTTGGATGAGGTAGTTATCCCAAAAGATGGCAAGTGCAAATACTTAGGTGTGAGATTTGAAAGTAATTTGCACTGGAAGGATCATATTGATGACATTGTTGGGAATGCATACAGATCATTACATGTCATAATGAGGCTACTTAAAGGATGCAACAAAGAATTAAAAGAAAAAAGTTACTCGAGTATGGTTCGTCCATTATTGGAATATGCAAACAGTGTTTGGGATCCTCACCAAGAATACCTAATAAAAGAACTAGATGGTGCGCAGAGGAAAGCAGCAAGATTTGTAACAGGGGATTTCAGGAGAAAGTAGTGTATCAGAAATGTTAAAGGAACTTGGGTGGGAAACTTTAAGTAAGAGAAGGGAGAAAACTAGACTTATAGGACTATATAGAGCCTATACAGGAGAAGAAGCAAGGGGAGATGTCCGTGAGAGGCTTCAGTTGCAAAATAATTATATCGGCAGGACTGACCACAAATATAAAATTAGAAGGAATTTTAGCAGAAGCGATTGGGGTAAATTTTCATTCATTGGGAAGGGTGTGAAGGAGTGGAACAGTTTACCAGGGGTAGTGTTTGATCCTTTTCCAAAATCTGTACAGATATTCAAGAAGAGAATAAACAGCAACAGAGAAAATAAATGAAGTGTTAGAGGGCATTCGACCAGTGCAGGTTATTGTAAATAAAAAAATGTGTGTGAATAAATTAATTCCATCCCCTGGTCTAAGGAGTTTGGACAGCCAAATTAGGGGACTGCCTGTAGGGGTGAAGTACAGTGGGGACTTCGAGGGCCCTGGGACCGCTACGGTAGCTGTGAAGGCCCTTCAGGAACTCTGAAAAGTGGTGGCAAAAGGGGCTCTGGTTAAGACGCAGCAGGTCGTTATGCTACTTAGGTTCCAGAACGGGTAAAAAAAAAAAAAAGTAAATAAATAAATGCAATGTAAATATTAATGTTATACCAGTTGTATAGTATCATTTGAAGTAATTCCACATACTGTATATCAGTTGACTATATTTGTAAGTAGTACAGGAGATATTATAAGTAGAATTTTGTAAACAATATAAGTTTATTAAGGATGAGCTGCGTGTTTAATAGAAAACATTGTTAGCGTAAATTGTATAATATTGTATTATAGGAAAAAATTTTCTTCTCTTGTTAATTTAATATTTAGTGCTTGACAATAATGTATTTTAGTGTACCATTTGCCACCGAGGTAGACACCTCATTTGCAAATAAAGAGATTTTGATTTGGTTTTGATAATCTGATGCTTAAAACCCGGTATATTTTTGTTGAGTGCTGAATTGTAATTTGTTGCTTTTATTGCTCCTTGATTGAGCAGTAAGCCGCAGGTATGGTTCCCGGCTGGAAAATAGTGCTACACTGGAGCTACAAGCTCATCAGTTTCCATTTAACTGTTATTTGTTATTGTTCATTCAGATTATTTATCAAGGTTAATGTCAGAAAAAAGAAAGAAATAACATTTCAAATTTCAGTGTTTTAAATTATGCTCTCATCTTTCCTCTGTCCACCCATTCAAGGCTGCACCTTCTTACACATCTGCATTTCACAGAATACCTGGAACAGATTATATTATAACTGACTTTGACTTCAGGAAATCTGTTAGGAATGTGCGGGTATTCTGAGGATTTTTTTATGATATACACCACTATCTGATCTCTAATGAACTAAGTATCCCCAAGCTTAGGATAGAGAAAGTGAAATCTGTCTGCAGATGAATAAGGGTAGAAAATTTCCAGTATGAGGAAATTAGAAGTACAGGGATATGATTAATGAAAAGTTCCAAACAATGGACAGTAAGCAGGTTCAGGATATAGCAAGAGAATGGATAGCATACAAAGATGCTGTAGTAGAAACAGCAAGGGAATGCTACTTAGGAACAGCTGTGTGTAAAGAAGGGGGAAAAGCAAACATTCTGGTGGAATGACTTGAGGGCAGCTTGTAAACATAAAAGGAAAGCGTATCAGAAAAGGCTCCAAATCAGGAGTGATGCAGACAGGGAATTGTATACAGATGAAAGAAAGAGCAAAACAAATATTTAAATAAAATTTACGGAACTCAAACATAAAAAATTACCGGTGTTTAGCCCCAGTGCGGCATGGACTGATTGAGTTTCCTGAATTTTATTTAGCTTTCTCAATCAAAACAAATAATTCTTGAATCCAAGGAGTCTTGGCAAGATTTTGGTAATAAACTGGAAAGGCTAGATTAAGCAATAGGGAAATCTTTCTGGACAAAATCTTAGAAAGGGAAGGGAAAAAGGAAATTAATAGTGTTTTGGGTAAATCAGGTGGACTCATAATAGATCCCACGGAGTCACTGGATAGATGGAAGGAAAGAAGAATTTATGAAGAAACGGACTTCTATAACCAAAAGTGTAAGCTCCCATCCGTCTTTGTAACTGGCTTGATGAGGTGTAAATCAGGTGGACTCATAATAGATCCCACGGAGTCACTGGATAGATGGAAGGAAAGAAGAATTTATGAAGAAACGGACTTCTATAACCAAAAGTGTAAGCTCCCATCCGTCTCTGTAACTGGCTTGATGAGGTGCTTGAGGAACCATACCTAAATTATTTAGCAACATTTGCAATACCTTTGGGCTGAATAGAGATTTCATCTATAACATCCCCATTACTACTCTCAAGAAGTCCATTATGATCTTCAAGGTTTAACTTGAGCCAATTAGCTTGGAAAACTGATGAGTCCTTGAAAGTACAACGCATTATCAAACAGAGAAGCGAGGAGGTATTCTTATTTCTAGAAATTATTAATGAATTCCATCTCAGTCAGATTTGTGATTTCCCTACTAGGAATGATAATTTTCTAGACTTAATTTTAGTCTCAAACAAATTACTTTGGAGTGGAGAGTGCATCAAAACTGAAAACATAATTCACTCTGATCACCAAGCCATCGAAATCTTCCTGCCTATGCCAAGGACATTTCGCTTCAAAGCGCAAAACAAAGTCATATTTGCATGGAAGAAAGCTGATTTCTCTTTAATGAGTGACCTTTTATCCCCATGCCCCTGGGATATGATTAAAGAGTCCCACTCTGTGGATGAAGCTATGAGCACTTTTTATAACTTATTATATGCAGTCATAAAAGACAGCGTACCATTTCGAAAAATTAACATCAGAAAATATCCTTCTTGGTACGACTCAGAACTAATCCAGAAACTGAAGGAAAAAGAAAGGGCGAGAAGGAAATACAAAAGATCAGGCCAAGAGTGCGACTGTGCAGTTTTCCACATTACGAAGTGAATGTAAAAAAACTGCAGCATGCTAAGTTCAGGGACTACATTAGGTCGGTAGAAGATGACATCACACGCCCTAAGCGCTTTTGGAATTTCATTATTAATAATAAAAGAAAATCTTCCTGTCTGCCTCCCACTATGCTAATAAACGGAACTGAAATCCACAAAAAAAGATAAAATTCTAAACACATTTGCGCAAACTTTCGCGAAGTACCATTTTCCTTCCGAGCCCTGCAATTCAACTTTTTCTCCTCCCCCATTTTCAATAGATCCAGTGTCTATTCAAACTTCTGTGGTAGAAGTGAGACGGATCCTGTCATCGGTGGATATCAACAAATCATGTGGGCCTGACGAGATACCTGGCATTGTCCTCCGTGAATGTGCTTCCCAACTGGCAATTCCACTATGTGAAATTATAAATAAATCATTTAAGTGTGGGTGTTTTCCAGATGAGTGAAAAAAGTGTTATGTAATCCCTATCTTTAAGAAAGGTGATAAGGTGTTGTTTGATAATTATAGACCAGTAGTGCTGCTCTCACTTTTATTGAAGGTGGTGGAGAAAGCCATATATAATCACCTGTATGACTCTTTTAGTCAGTACATAGACCCATCACAGCATGGATTTGTTAAAGGCAGGTCAACTGTTACCAATCTGGCAGTTTATTTATCTTCAATTTCCAATGCATTGGACAAAGGTAAACAGGGTGATGTGATATATATACTGATTCCAAAGCCTTTGACTCTTTACAACAAGAAGCCTTGTTGGGAAAGTTGTCAGCGTTTGGAGTGTCCGGGAGTATTTTCGAGTGGCTAAAGAGCTACCTGACAAAATGAATATGTTTTGTCAAGTCCGAGGGTTTGATCACTAACCCCTATGAACCTTCATCTGGCGTCCCTCAGGGATCACTGTTAGGGCCTCTTCTATTTGTTTTGTTCCTAAATGATATTACTACAGTCGTTCAGAGCAGTGAATGTCTCTTGTACACTGATGACTTCTATACAAAGTCATAGAAGAAGACAGTGATGGCGATTATCTACAAGAGGATCTGAAGCAAATATGCAACTGGTGTGATAAGTGGTCCCTTAAAGTGAATAAATTCAAGTGTGGTGTCATGTCATTTACTCGGAAATTAACATCTGTATTTTACACATATAAAATCAGTGGAGAAAGTTTAAATCATGTGGAGGAGTTTAATGATCTAGGTGTAATTCTTAGTAAGAGGAATGGCATATTCTTTGAGAAACACATTGATGGTATTATAAAGAAATCTTTCAGACTACTGGAGTTTGTCAAAAGGAATTGTAAAGATTTCAGTTATATTGCATGTGTCAAAACTCTGTTTTGTTCCCTGGTGAGACCCTGTCTCGAGTATGGTTGTGAGGTGTGGCTCCCATATCAGAAAGGCCACATACACCATCTCGAGAGAGTACAGATAAGGTTCATGAAGTGGATCAGTTTTGGATTCCTGGGCATGCCACTCTCTTCAAGCAGGTATGAAGAATTTGTAAACATTCTTGGAATGAATATGCTGGCAACGCACCGAAAATGTGCGAACGCAATGTTAGCAATTAAATGCTTGAAGAGTAAAGTAGACTGTCCGGCTATACTGGGGTTGATCCCACTTCATGTTCCAAGCAGATGAACAAGGCAGAAATGTACATTCCACCTGCCCAAATGTAGGAAGGTTGCACATGAAAATTCTTGGCTCATGCAAGTCCTTAGGACAATAAATCAGCTGGAAGGGTCACATGACATTTTTCACCACCCTTCCACTGCAATTCGGAAGGTTCTTCTCAAGGATGGAACGTGATAATTTTGTAAATTATGTAAATAATCTGTAGAAAACGTGTGAAGATTTATATCTGTTTGTGTATATTTATATATGTATATTTGTATATATATTTAATTTATTTTTTATCTTATTTAATTATTTTCTATTACATCATCTGTAATTGGGACATCCTGTAGATTATTTGAAAGTTGCTTTATGTTGCACCAACCCAGATAGGTCTTACGGTGACAATGGGATAGGGAAGGGCTAGGATTGGGAAGGAAGCGGCCCTGGCCTTAATTAAGATACAGCCCCAGCAATTGCCCAGTGCGAAAATAGGAAACCACAGAAATCTATCTGTAGAACTGCCAACAGTGGGGATTGAACCCACTATCTCCCGAATGCAAATTCACAGCTGCATACCCCTAACCTCATGGCCAACTCACTCAGTACAGGAAGGATTGCAAGAAATATTGAAGTATTTTTTTAGATCAGTATACCAGGCAAGGTGTTCACTGGCATTTTGAAAGGGAGGGTGCGATCAGAGGTTGAGAGGAAGTTGGATGAAAACCAGTGTGGTTTCAGACCACAGAGGGGCTGTCAGGATCAGATTTTCAATATGAACCAGCCAACTGAAAAATGCTACGAGAGGAATAGACAGTTATGTTTCGTAGATCTAGAGAAGGCATACGACATGATGCCGAGGGAAAGGATGTTAGTTGTACCGTGGGACTATGGGATTAAGGGTAGATTATTAAAGGCATTTATGTTGACAATTGGGCTGCAGTGAGAACTGATTCTTGATTCAAGGTACTTACCTCTGTTGTTCATAGTTTACATGGAGTTTAGTGAGAGGTATAAAGTGGCAGTGAGAGATCCAGTTAGGCGGAAATAATATTAAGCAGTTTGGCTTATGTCGACAACTTGGTCTTAGTGGTGGACTGTGCTTAAAGCGTTGATCTAATATGTTGTAACTTGAAAATAGGTGCAGTGTATATTATATGAAAATTAATATTTTCAAGAGTAAAGCGATGTCAATACGGAAGAAATCTAAGAGAACTGTATGTCAGGTTGGGACAAAACTGAAACATGTAGATCATTTCAAGTTATTCTCTCAGGATGGTGGTATAGTGAGACTGAATCAAGGTGCAGCAAAGCTAATGAAGTCTGTTTGCAGCTGCGATCAACATCATTCTCTAAGAAAGAAGTCAGCTCCTGGACAAAACTACAGTACCTTTATACTGGTCTGTTTTCAGACCAACTTTCAAGTACAGGAGTGAACTCTTGAGTGCTCAGGATATCTTATTCATCACAAACAGACGGGAACAATGGCAGAAGAGTACTTGGAATGAAGAGAAAGGCTAAGTTAGGAATGAACTCTATTGATGAAACTGTATGCACAAACCAGCTTCGGTTGTGGGGTGATGTGCGACGAATGAAGAAGGATAGGTAACCTAAGAGAATAATGGACTCTGTCATCGCGGGCAAGAGAAGTGGAGGGAGACCAAGATGATGATGGTTAGACTCTCAAATAACTATTCTATAACGGTTGCAGAGAAAAACCTCTTCGAAAAGCCTAACCAACTGCAGACCAGAGTGATATAGTGTCCATACCGGAATATGTGAACACCTTCATTAAGCGTCCATGGTGACAACGTTTGTATGAAGTACCTCGTCCTCAGTATACAGCAACAGCCAACATTTTAGATAAACACTCTCTTCACAACTTTCACATACTCCACAACTTTCATTATTTATAAATGAAAATTACAATATCCCGGAAGTAATTATTTTGTTGTAAACCCACACAACATATAGGGTTGTAAGCATTCACAACAAGAGAACTTCCACCAACTCATCTCTTAATATCTGGAATACTTTCTATTACTTTTTAAAAATATATCCAGGTATATAACTGCTTCTGACCAGAAAATTAATAAACAATTTGAATAGAATACGTACAGAAAATTGATTATATCTGTTCTCTTCATATACGATTATTTACTCTTAAAATATAAAGTAAATTCCTTACGCTTGCATACACAACAACAGTGATTACAGAGATATTTGCTAACTATTTCTCGTCAGGTAAAATCGTACAAGTGACGTTTTACTACATAGGAAATTACTTGTTAATAATATTCAGTGATAGGAAGAAAGAAATGACAACTATTATGATTCCCTTTCCCATACATGGGAAAAAACTGCATACTAAAATATGATTTTAGATTGATGTACAAAATGAAAAACCTAACATTCAGTCATTCCATTCATATAAAATAAACATTTTTATATTTTATATATATGTATATATTATTACAAATTATTCCACAAGTACAGCATGCATAATAGGTACAAATCAGAACAAATTGTTAACATTTTTACAATTTGTTCTTGCTGTACCAACTTTTGACTTTCAAATGATCTAGAAACTTGGTCAATATTCACAAATTTTTAGGTCGCTTATTTAATTATATAATAAATGCTACATAATGAAATAGTGTGCTAAAATGCAAAGTAAAACAAATACTGTATATACATAAATGAGTTACTGAGGATAGAAAGATATGTTACAGCTTACAACTCAAATTAGTTGCTTCTTACATACTTAAGAATAGTGAAACCTCATTAGTGGGTTTCTCATCCACATTTTCTTTCTTAACATGTCATAGGATATAAACTTCATGGTTTTGATCCTTATTGAATCGTGATCACAATAATAATTATTAAATTAATGTCGTATGGTCCACCTTTTTCAACACTATATTATGCAATATTATCGAATTACATTACTAAACTAGGGACTAGTTTCGGCCTTCGCTGGCCATCTTCAGCCTTAATGTAATACATCTAATAACTAAACAAATGTAAACACACAAAACTGACATGAAAAATAATGTACAAAACACACAATTAGCATTAAAATCTGGGATGAACTAAGTGTAAAATCTACGGGCGTCAAATCAAAAGACCTAAACCTGGCGAGCCGAACATGTCCTCTGACACTCCCGGCACTAAAAGCCATACACAATTCCATTTTTTTTTTCCACTGCTAATCATTACAATTTCAATTGCAAAACAGGAACTGGTAAATGTTGATTCTGTAGTCAGATCGTCAATCACCAATTCTACTTGAGTGGTGTTAGCAGTATGCAAGCTACTGGATGCCACTGTAAATAACCACCAGCTGACTCAGAACTGCTAGATGGTGTTTCCACATCGACAAACGTGAATAAAATGAAATGTTCCCGTAGTGCTTGTTAAAATCATACTGAAATACTGTTGAACATTGTCAGGACAGCACATGAAGATATGGTTAAAACTGACACATTCTTAATTTGTGGCTGGTATAAATTTGCTATTCATTGCGGTGTCCATGAAGTTAACCTGAATAAATTATAGATAAAATTAGATAAAATTAATGAATAGAATGAGAGAGAGAGAGAGAGCGTGTGATTCCAATGGCATAGGTTATTTTTGCTAGGGGCTTTACGTCGCACCGACACAGATAGGTCTTATGGCGACGAAGGGATAGGAAAGGCCTAGGAGTTGGAAGGAAGCGGCCGTGGCCTTAATTAAGGTACAGTCCCAGCATTTGCCTGGTGTGAAAATGGGAAACCACGGGAAACCATCTTCAGGGCTGCTGATAGTGGGATTCGAACCTACTATCTCCCGGATGCAAGCTCACAGCCACGCGCCTCTATGCGCACGGCCAACTCGCCCGGTGGCATAGGTTATATGAGACTTTCCTCTTGTTGCGGCATGTGGTGCGTGGTGTATTGTTGTGTGCCTCACACCAACGGTTGTGAGATTCAAAGGAAAAAGGAAGGGGCGGGGCAAGGGGCGAGGGGATGGGGCAGGGGAGAGGTTGGGGAAAGGAAAGGGGATGGAGGGGAAAGGGGGGATTAAGGCGGGGCCGAAGGATGTGGGAAAAGATGTCTGCTGAGGAAAGGTGCTGTGAATATTATGAAAAACTGAATCATGACTTGTTGGTTTCACGTTTCTAAAAATGGGAATTAGAAGGTCAAATAGGATATTTGGCTTTCTGAAATGTCATTAAAATTATAATTCGGGTTAAAATATTGATCAATATGTGTGAAGCAGCTTTCAGTAACGTTAAGGAGGGGTCCTTTGTTGATGATTTTGAGAATTTCCATATCTTTTATGTCTGTGAATTTGTGACTATAGTCATGAATACACCGTCCTATAGCTGAAAAATTGTACTTCAGGGCATTGACGTGTTCCGAGTACTTATATTAAAATTCCTCCCGACGTAAGAAAAATTACAACTGTTGCAAATAATCCTGTATACTCCTGATTTTGAAATGCTATTGAACTTGTTTATGGATGTGGCATTATGTAAGATTTGTGCATTTCTATTGTTGGTTTTGAAAACTACTTTTACATGGTGCTTTTTAAAGATGTTGGTGACTTTGTAAATTTGTTTGTTGAACATGAAGATAGAAAGGGAGGAGTTGTTTTGTTTATCTTTTTTCAAAGTGGTAGAGGGACGATATTTACATTTATGGATTATCTCAATAAAGAAACTGTCGTATCCATTAGATTTAGCTATATTACGAATGGTGTTCAACTAATTTTTGAGGTCTCTCTTAGACATTGGAACATTGAAGGCTCGGTAAACCATGCTGTTTTACGCAGCTCGTTTGTGAATTTGGAGGTGTGAAGAATCTTGACGGATTGTAGTGACTCTTTATTCAGGTTAACTTCATGGACACCGCAAAGAATTGCAAATATATACCAACCAAAAATTAAGAATGTGTCAGTTTTAACCATATCTTCATGTGCCGTCCTGACCATGTTTAACAGCATTTCAGCACGATTTTAACAAGCACTATGGGAACATTTCATTTTATTCACGCTGGTCGATGTGGAAACACTATCTAGTGGTTCTGCGTCAGCTGGTGGTTATTTACAGTGGGATCCAGCGGCTGATTGGCGATTGATGATCTGACTACAGAATCAACATTTACCGGTTCCCATTTTGCAATTGAAATTGTAATGATTAGCAGTGATGGAACTAACAATTCTATGAATATCAATACAAGAAAGAGTCTGGATGATGAGCATACTCCAGATGCTAAGAATTTAGAGCCTAATTTATTTTTCAGATTTTACACTTAGTTCATCCCAGATTTTAATGTTAATTGTGTTTTTTGTACATTAGTTTTCATGTCAATTGTGTGTTTTTACATTTGTTTAGTTATTACATGTATTACATTAAGGCTGAAGATGGCCAGCCAAAGCCAAAACTAGTCCCTAGTTTAGTAATGTAATTCAATAATATTGCATAATATACAGTAGTATTGAAAAAGACGGACTATACAACATTAATCTGATAATTATTATTGTTCTTAGCATGTCCCAATCCCTAATGTTTTATATCTTCTTTTTAAACCCTCGCTTATCACATCACGTTTTTGTTATTGCTATTACTGCTCGATATGACAACATTTTCCAAGCCCTGAAAATGTTCTTTGTTATCCCTTGGTTATGGAATGTGATCTCCAACACAAATAAGACCACCACAGCAGGCAAACTGGGGAAAAACTGTGCAATAACAGAAAAAGGTTTTGAATTCCTGAACTGAAATGTGATTGTTGAACGTATATTCTCCTTGATGGCAAGCAAGTGTACTGATGCAAGAGATGAGCTCAGTGTCCCTAGTAAAGAAAGAACTTCTGATTTAGACACATGAAAAAATCATGTCCAGAACTCCATTCCATGATGAAATCTGATGCTGGCATTTTAAAGACAGAAAATGTAAATAGCATGAAATAAGGTCATTTAAACCTATTCTCATATCAGCAGAGTACATTATTTCCATAGAATTTCCTATATTTTCAATGACATGGCTCTTATTTCATCTGGCGGAAAGGCAGCAACCCTATTTATAGAACGAGCCAGTAAATATTTCAACATGTGTCTGGCGTACTTGAATACTACCAGGCTGACCTAGGATTGAAAATCCCAGTGTTCTACATCTGGTACAGGTAATAAGGCTTGGTCCACACTTACCAGCAAGACACAGAGAAGACAAACTTGGCAACATATCTTCCTTCAATATCAGCAATTATTTTCTAAACTCAACCTTGATTCTGAATTTACCGTAATTATAAGGATTAATACGGTAACTAAGAATGAAGTAAATACAGAAAGCTTAGGAAAATGATAAAGAATAGCAAGAAAAAGGGAAGTAGTACATATATTTCAATCAAATCGAACAGCCCAGAAGAGGGTATTCAACAGCTGTCTAAGTAAATGAGGGAATCTGAAAATATTAATGGCACTTTCTGCTCTTCCTGTTACATGATACCACTTCCTGTTTATACAAAACCTCCTCTTCATGATCCTTTCAATCACACATCAACAACAACTTCCTCTATATCATTTGTTAAGAAGGAAGCCATACATATCAGTGTCGACTCTGTTATATGTAACTTAAAGCTTTTCAGTCCGTTGAACACACAAGTTTGATATAAATATTACACTATATCATACTTGTAAAAAACAAAACAAAAAAAAAACACTGTTAAACAATGACATGTTTCGTTCTTAAAAGAACATCATCCGATTCTATCAAGTCACACTCAATATTTGTAAATATTCTTGTTTATTTCAGGCCTAACACCTAGAAATTTGAAATTTATCTTAACCCTCCTGTTGGTGTGCCTTGAGGATTACACGGAGTATGGCCCCTACAAAATATCACTGAAATGCACATCTTTGGGGAAAATGTGAGGCCATTTTCATGAAGATACGCTGCTAACTTGTAACTGGAGTAGTAGTTGTCAGTGGTAACGTTTTGGTTCAAATTCTGTATCGAAACAGTCAATATTCTTGCAATGTCAAATCATTTATTGGACGTCACAAAATTACCTAGTTTCTGAATTCTGCAATACAGCTCAAAATTATAAGTGTAATCTGCTTTGCTGTCACACAGGGCGTATATTTTATGCCATTTGGTCGGTCTGTTTGGCATATCCTGCACGAAAACCCAGCGCCCTCGAAATCCTATGAGAATTTTGTCTACTGAGATGAACTCACTATGTGAATAATTCAATTGACAATTATTGAGTAAGCTTTTTATGTTATTCCCTAATAGCTGCTAACTTATCACATTGTTGTCATTCTTAGTGAATGTGCACATTATCAAATCAAAGTGTTTGCAATAAAAAAAAGACTACTTGAGACTGAATGCAGCTCTTATGATAGGCATACCAGTGCCATCTACTGTCAAGAGTTCTTCAGCGTTAGTGTACCTTCCTTTTTTTCACTACGATCAGGAATAAAACCTCAAAAGGGGCCATTATTTTTGTCCTCTCACTGTAGTCTCTCTCACAAATTCGGTGGTGGAGCACAATTTGTCAATAAAAATATTAGTTCATGAAACGATATTATCAATTATAACGTAATCTACGAATTTTAGAAACGCATCAAGTTCAGTTTTAGTATCCCTTCCAACTCATTTTGGACCGGAATATTTTTAATTATATTTCTCGACCTAGTTTTTCCTAGTTCAATAACACCTCCACCAGATTGTGTCAAAGTCTTTACCAAATGAAATCTGAAGTAATCTCCGTCATTGTCAGGTTCACCTGCTCCCAAATCCACTGACTGATCCGTATCACTGTTCTCTTCTTCCTCCACCAGAACTACATGCCCGTGATCATCGTCCTCGTCTCCATCTTTGTCTTCGCAGAATTCAGGTTGAAGATCTGGATCGTCGGAAAGCTCTAGAACGACTTGACGAATGTCCTGCATGGTTGCCAATCTTAGAGCCCTTTCAAAAGAAATATATAAGCAATCTTCTGAACTTTTCTTTAGATCAAGAAACAATTCGCAAACAAAACAAACGGAATCTCCTATATTTACAGTGATGAAATCTATTTGAAACATTTTCCGATGTGAAAAATAATATTGGAACATTCACAGCGAGAAGAGTTATACGAATAATACTTGTATCACAAGGGACAAGCTACATGAACTATAAATCAAGCACATACAAGCTACACGAACTATAAATCAAGCACTTACGGAGCGAACGTCCTACACCAAGTGTGAAACAAACTGTTACGGGAGTGAGCGCACGCTTCATTCAGTGCGGCGTCACAGTACCTGTCAACTTCCACAGCCCATAGACGACTGACAAGAGGTAGATAAGCGAGCAATTGAGTTGAAACTTAATGGTGATATAATGAACATGGCATACCTTGGCTCCCAAGGCAGGTAATAACTACAATCATCTGCAAAGTGAAAACAAAGGAATTTGCCGCACTGAGCATGGCCGCGTGCCCACCGGAGGGTTAATGAAGTCCTTAATGTCGTCAACCAGTAAATCATTTGTGCTGTTGATGGACGTGTTGATTGCATTCAATGTAAGACCAGCATCACTTTCGGAGATGCTATGGAAGGGAGCATCGTTGTCTGAGGAGTCAAACAACAGCACGGAAGAAAGAAGGGTCGGGGGGAGGGAGCGTGAACTAACCTCCATCGCTTGTGCAGAAGTGGTAAATGAAGTCATCATGAGGACTTCATTATTATAAGTTCCAAGTTTCAAATTCCTAGGTTTTTAGACAAAAATAAATATAAAAATTTACAAATATTGAGTGTAACTTAAAAACTTTTCAGTCTGTTAAACACACACTTGTTTAATAATGTGTTTCTTTTACTGGTATGTTATAGTATAATATTTATACTGAACTTGTATGTTCGACAGGCACAATGGAAAATACGGCTTCCTTCTTAACAAAAATAAATATCGAGTGTGACTAAATAGTATCTGATGATGTTCTTATAAGAATGAAACATGAAACATGTAATTCTTTGTTTAACCCTTTTGATGCAAGGCTGTGATATAGTGGTTGTACTAAGAATGCCAAGACAATTTCAATGAAAATGTACACACTAAGGAAAAATGTGCTACTTACATTTTTGGAGGTAAATCCCTGTTCTTTCTTCCATAGCACACAGGTGAATAGAGAACATGCGAGCGTGACTGTAATTGCATTAGAGTTTCATTTTCTTCATTTAAAAGCATACATATTCATTATTATTTTTGAAAAACTTAAAATTTCCAAATTTGACTTAGTTTCTACATTTATAGGTATTTTTATCATTGTGAGAATATTCAGCTAGTTTTGAATAAAAAACTAATGTTTTATGCAGTTCTTCAAAGTACTTTTTGAGAATTATGAATTTTTACAAAATTATGCACGCACCAGTTAAATACACAATAACCTCTTCTTTATTTGAACACTTATCAATCGATAAATCATTATCTAATGAATCAATTAATATTAAAACGTTGTGTATTTTAATCGTCTTTCATATACTTACCCATCCTTACACGATTGGAATTAAATAAATAAACGAGATAAACAAGTGACACGAAGCAGCAGAGGGCATATGCAAGACATACGTGTCAAAAGAAAGCTTTTGTAAAACTTCACTGATATCGATATCACGTTATCGATATATTCGGAGAGTAAAATGCTTCAATCTTTACAGCAGTATTACTTATGTTGCCATCATGTAGCAGCAATTGAAGATACAGGCGAAAGAAAAACGCGGCCGACAGATCGGCCCCCTGACATTTTTAGCAGCAGCTCCCATGGCCAATTGATCGGCTGCCTGGCACTATAAGAGTTAATAGTGTGTTTATTCATATGTATGTTATAGTGTTCTATTTATATCGAACTTGCGTGTTCGACAGACTGAAAAGCTTTTAAGTTACATTCTTCTATATCATTTTAGTCTGTTTTGTGATGAAGCGAAGGTTTGTAAACAACATTTATGACTACTTGTATCTCGCCCACGTGAGCAGTGCCAACCAGTCTTTTTCCTTTTTTTTTTTTTTTTTTTTTTTCCAACTATGGAACCTAATTTAAAATGAGGTAAACGATTTGACAAAGTTTACCTTCTGAAACAATGGAGTTTTAATGATTTATGTTTGCCTTCAAAAAAGAAGGGGTGCCTAAAATATCAATGCCCATAAAATGAAAATGTTAATAAATATAAAACAATATTTACATTTATATATATAGCTTAAAAATCTCTGTAATAGTCTGTGCTCTGTTATGAATGTGACCAAGTGTCTAAATCATATATCACGTCTGACTAATTATCCACCTAAAGCTTACGACATGGTCTGTACAAGCTGCCAGACGCATCACAGGTTAAACTTGGCGGACGGACATTCTTCATTTCGTTCATTACCTCCGTCCTCCAAAATAATTGCAGGCCATATCACAGGTTGTGTTGGCATATACCATCCTCTCAAATGTAGTAATCACAGGTACATTTGTATTCTACAATGCTGGCCTGAAAACTACGAATCGAAGATGCTGGCTTACCTTGGCTTTTACAAACTGGGGTAGTTTTGACAGAGTTTTCTTTCAGATAAAATCACCAAACTACATACACATAAAAAAAAAAAAAAGAATTTTGCAAATGTTCTGTTGTTGCTGCTGCTGCAGCCACCACCTATCCCACAATTAGTATATGAAACTTAAGTGGAGTGGCAGTGGGCAATTTTAGGGTATCACAGGTACAGTTCCATTATGTGTCGGAACATGGCTGTTCAACATCACGAACCAACTGGGAGAAGCTGTCTTCGCATTCCTGAAGAGTTTCCAATTCACCGAGCGAAATGTCATCAACCAGTAAAGCATTAATGTTCCTTCGTGCTGTTGATGGACGTGTGTTGAGAGCATTCAATGTAAGAGCAGCATCGCTTTCGGAGATGCTATGGAAGGGCGCATCATCGTCTGAGGAGCCGAACAATGGCACGGAAAGAAGAGGAGTCGGGGGGAGGGAGCGAGAACTAACCTCCATCGCCTGTGCAGAAGCGGTAAACGAAGTCACCACCGGGTCCCGCTCGTTTGTTGTCTTGTACGGTACGGGCGTGTTGGGATACGAACGAGATGGCTGAAGCAAGGATCGTTGAGGCTGTTGACTTCCTATCTGTAGACTAAGGGATAGGGATGAAGCCTGCTGCTCTTGAGCATCGTCTAACAGGTTGAATATCCTGTTAAGATTTTCAGAATTCAAACCTTCCGTTTCTGGATCGTTGCCATCACCATCGACCATTAAAATGTTAGTTGAACGGGCAGTGGCACTGTCACTAATTCCAAAGTCCATACATTCGCTTGGCACAGGTGTAGGTGCTACGGAACTTGCTGCCGATGATGGAAAGTTGTTGAATGTAAAAGATTGCTGATTAAGGTACAAAGGGGAGGGCTGTGCAGATAAAGGTGAAACAAGGGTACTAGTTGCCATTCTATGCAAGGGGACAGATTGTGAACGACATTGTAATTGACCAAAGTTTTGCCGGTTGTTACTGTTCCCATCAGGGAAAAACTGACTGACTTCATGTTCAATTGGGTCGGAACCCAACAAGTGTTGCACTGTCCCATTTGTATCAGCTGCCATAGATACTTCTAAAGTTTGCAAAGCACGTTCTTGGTTCAGGTACGAAGAATTGGAATTGTACTCTTGAGATTTTGTAGTTGATTGCAATACAGCTTGCAGTAAACTCTCGGATGCAGAGAAACTTTCTGCTACTTCTTGTGAATCGTTCGAGTTCACTACAACTGAAGTGCCCGAGTAATTCAGCAATGGAGATTGTGGTGCAGAGATTGAGAGTGGTGACATTGGTGGTGGTACAGTAGAATTTAGTCTTGCATTATCAACAGACATAGTAGGTGGCATAGAGAGTTGCAATTCAGGCATGGTAAACATCAATGTCCCATTATCATTCTGTGATGCTGAAAAATGGCTGGAGTGGCTAAGAGTCAAGAGATCATTTAATGAAGCTGAGGATAGACCAATATTTGTGTTAGTATCCTGAATAGGTGTAGTGGAGGAGAGTGCTCTAGGTCTTGCCGAAGGCTGATATTGTGCAGTTGGTAGACCACTGTTCACCGAGTTGGAGCGAACAATTTTAGCTGCATTACTGCCAGCTAACCGAGAGCGAATAATAGAGTTGCTGCCATGTATCTGACTAGTCGCTGAGGCAACGAAGGAAGTATTGGTCAGGAGACTAGCATTCGTACTATTATTCTGACCAACAGCATGCCTAGTTCGTGGGACTGGAGTGTTGCGCGGTGATACAAACGGGCTGGCATTAGCGCTGGACGGCTTAGAGGATGTTCTCTGATGTGTCGTACTAAGAGGAGACTGAGGACCAGGCGAGATGGGAGTAAAACTAAATATTCGCCGCCGAGTATTTGGGCTTGGCGGTACCGAATGTTGCTGGTCATTATGATAATGTTCCATCACTGACGTTTCAAAGCTCACACGCCGGCGGGTGCTTAGTCCAGAGGTATTGCCATGGCCACTAGTCAGCAAAGAAGGCAGTAACTTGGATGTATTCCTGTTAGTCTGGTGCTGAAGTTGACTTCGTTGTGAGAGCAAGGAGAGGCTTGCAGACGCAGAGGCACCAGCAGGTATGTGAACCTTTGTGTTAGATAAAAATACATCATCATTACAGGTTTGGTCCTCGGCACTCCTATTTGACGGTTGAAAACTAACTGTAGTTGTCGCTCTTCCACCTGAAGGCACCGAATGTAAATTACGTTCCAAAAGTAGGCGCAGCTGGGAGAGTTTGTCAGATTTGCAGGGATCAGCAGTAGAGCTTCTTCGAAATGGCAAGTTCTCCTCACCCTCCTCATTGCTAGAGGAGCTGGTCTGATGTTGAAAGTACCTGATGAGCTCTTCCTCATGTTCCTGGGAATTGTTACCACCATGAAAGTAGTCGCCCAAAGCATCCTTCTCCAAATGGCCGGAGCTGTCGTCTTTGACTTGCGGAGCACCACGTTTTACAACCTCTGACCCCTCCTGATCAAGATCACATTTCCGTTTTACTTTGTCCTCCAAGTTATCAGGTTTTGGCTGAATTGGTTTGTACTTTTTCTTAGCAGGCTTCTGGGGTGCTAAAGTGGCAGTCGGGAAAATAATTACATTGGCTTTTGGATTAGGTACTCGAGGTATACGGAGTTTGTTCGGAGGACTACCAAGAGACACAGGCAATAGAGGAGGACAGACTATTTGTGTGCCAGATGCGCTGCTTGTCATCTCACTTGGGCCTTTGTTCTGGACTTCATGAACTGGAGAGAATGTGGTGGAAAATTTATTCATATTACTATTATTGTTGTTGTTACTGGTACTATTATTATTACTACTACTACTACTACTATTATTATTATTACTATTACTATTATTATTTGTACTTGCTTCGGTGGGTTGGAGGTTTGTAACAGGTCTCTTCCCAGCAACACTATCCACAACACTCATCTCTTTCTTACTTGCACCAGTTACCGAAGGAACGCTATCAGCACCTTCCCTACAACTAGACACAGACTTCAAATGGGACAGCTGTGGATCGTTCGATAATGGAGATACGCTGTTTGTCACACTGTCCCCTGAACACTCAACAGATTTCACTCGATGACCCACCCTGTCCTGACAGGCAAAATTATGTTCCTCGTGTTTTACTTCAGCCTTTGATGACACTGTATTATCACAGATACTAGCGTTAACAGCCTCCGATGTGGTAGGTATTTGCTGCGGTTGGACTGGTGGCAAAGAATTTCCCTGAGTGAGAGTATTTGTGACACGACCTTTCTTCTCCTTGCTGCTAACCTTAGCTCGTTTCACCCTTGGCTTGTCAGAATGTACACCCTTGGAGAAGGCTGCCATCTGCTGGTCCTGAAAACATAGTACATTAAATTGCTCCAATAAACTGAATATTAGACTCAAAGTATTACAAAACATGTTAACATAGTGGACCTAAAAGTACCTTAAAGTACAGAATTGAGAGAAATATTTCAAACTTTACAGTACTGTCATGGTTAACCAGATTTTACCCAAGTACTGAGACTAATTAAGGAACTTCTACACACTGCACAGTCCACATGCAGTTTCCAACAGTGTTATCTTTTTCTCTTATATAATGTTGGTAGAACCACAATGAGCCAGTCTATTCATCTGTGGTAAATTCCAGCTCACAAACACTAACAAACGTCAACTCTAGATGATAAGTAGAAGGGAGCAGTATAGTGTCTCGTAAAGTGTGTGTACACCAGGTCAGCGACATACGCACAAACGGGCGAGTCCTATAGCCATATACATCTCCTTTATATTAAATAGAAGGGTGGGTCAAATGTGGTGACAACGTTGCACACACGTAAAGCAGGAGGTAAGGAAGGAAGGAAATGCCTATGGCACATGATTGATGATATCAATTTCTTTGCAGTCATCATCATCGGTTTGCCCTTCCAGCGAGCTGGGTAGGGTGTTTGAAAACGAGCGTCTTCCAAAGTTGCCTATTCAAAAACATTTCGTTGTCCAAGACAGATTCCCAATTCCATCCTCTTCTCTCCACGTCTTTCCTCACTTGGTCCATCTATCTTCTTCTTTGTCTTCCAGCTGGTCTTCTACCTGTTATTCTCTTTTCCAAATGAGCACAGGGTAACCTTGTGTTATTCATCCGTTTAACATGCCCAAACTATTTAAGTCTAGATGACCTAAGTCTTTCCTCCATCGATTCATTTAAACCTAGGTTAGATCGGATCTCATCATTTTTCACATGATCAAGTCAGGTCTTTTGGAGAGCAGTTCTAAGAAATTTCATTTCACAGGCTTGAATCCTACTGCAATCCTTTGATGTTAGTGTGCAGGTTTCCAGAGAATATGTAAGGATAGGAATGAAATATGACTTATACAGGGTCATTTTTGTTCTTTGTGGGACCTTCTCATCCCATAGTAGGTGTCTAATGATACTGTAAAAGTTAGAGCCTTTGGTTACTCTGTTTGTTATTTCTATCTCAGCTCTGTTATTACTAGCCATTATGCTTCCTAAAGAACTGAATTGGTGTACTACTTCAACTTGGTGGTCCTGTATTTTTATGTTGCATTCTGTATTATGTCTGCTTATTTTCAATATTACTGTTTTTGATGGGTTCAATTTCATTCCGTAATCATCAAACTTCTTACACCATGCATACAGATTATTTTTGCACTCCCTTCTCTGTTTCATCCCATACTGCCACATCATCTGCAAACACCAGAGCCTGAAGATCTTTATTACCTTTTCCTTTTAGTTTATTTAAAATGGTATCCATAACTGCTATGAATAGAAGAGTTGATAAGGCACTTCCCCGTTGTACTCCTTTGGTTGTATTGAACCATTCAGAGTGACCATCTCCAATTCTGACACAGCTTTTACAATTAGTATCTACTGTAATCAGAGCCTTTCTCTGTTGTAGAATAACTAAATCAAAATGAGTATGAGCACATGATATGCATCGGTGGTCAGGAAAGCAGTCAGTTTTCACCTGCACTAGCAGAATGTTTCCAAGTAAAGGGCATGGATTGTTATTTGCCTTTGGTGGCAGAAGGAGTTGGAATTGTGAAGTGCATCAGTGAATGAAGGCAGTCGATGGAGAATGTGCCATGTCCCTGACTTGTGTGCAGGACTGGCACAAGTGTTTCTGCGTGGGAACTCCCTATGAGCAGGGTACCCCCTGGTCGGAGGGAAGAAAGGAGTTATACCGGCAGAAGATGCAACAATACTGGGCAAAGTATGCTCTCTATGTATGAAAAATTGACACCCAAAATGTATCACAAGAATTAAAGAATACATACCATGAAGACATTGCTTCTTACCTGAAGCTTTCTTTTCTGCTCTCGGATCACCTCTCGTTCCTGCAACTTGCGTTGCAGCTGCAGTTGGGTCTCCCTGTGTTTACTAGCCTGGCCACCAGCTGCAATTCCCGACAGGCCAAGAGGTGACGTGGATCCTAAACAAAGTATAATACATGAGAACTATTGGAAATTCATAATGAAGACTGTTTGAACACTGATAGATGAAAGGGTAAAAATCATAGTTATTAAGTTAACAACAGGAAGGAAAAACCACCACACAGCAGATTGACTGACCAAAATCATTAAATGTTAAACACAAATGGATGTTTTATTCATTTCAGAATGTTTTTGAAATGACAGTGGAGCTTTGAAATCTTCTCCACTGTGAGGCTTCTTTCTCCTTCAACAAATGACAGGATATTGACATAGGGTATCTGTCTCAATGTTGTTCATGTTTGTGGTGAATATTACGTAGTTTGTACAGATATCAGTGTCTATGACCAAGAGCGTAATGGATCATGCTGAGGTCTAAGATAGCACCATCTTGAAAGAAGTCGGACAAAAGTTATATCCATAACTTGAGTAAACAAAAGCAAATGGTGATTTTTGGTATCAAAAGGTATAAAATGACTCTTACATTAGTTTACATTAAAATAACTGTTTCAGTTGACCATATTTCACTTATTATACAATAGAATCAACATGTCAAATCAATTTATGCTGCTGTTGTTTGAGTCATCAGTCCATAGACTTGTTTTGATGCTAACCTTTTCATTTCTACGTAACGATTGCATCCTACATCTACTCTAATCGGCCTGACATATTCATACCTTGGTCTACCCCTACTGTTCTTACCGCCTACACTTCCTTCAAAAACCAACTGAACTGGGTGTCTTAAGATGTGTCCTATCACTATCTCTTCTTCTCGTCAAATTTAGCCAAATCGATCTCCTCTCACCAATTTGATTCCATATTTCTTTATTTGTGATTCAATCCATCTCACCTTCAGCATTTTTCTGTAACACCATATTTCAAAAGCTTCTATTCTCTTTCTTTCTGAGCTAGTTATCGTCTATGTTTCACTTCCGCACAATGCCACACTCCACACGAAAGTCTTCAAAAACCTCTTTCTAATTCCTATATCAATGTTTGAAGTGAGCAAATTCCTTTTCTCTTCCTTGCTTGTGCTAGTCTACATTTTATGTCCTCCTTACTTCTGCCATCGTTAGTTATTTTACTACCCAAGTAACAATATTCATCTACTTCCTTTAAGACTTCATTTCCTAATCCAATATTTCCTGCATCACCTGCATTCGCTTGACTGCACTCCATTACTTTTGTTTTGGACTTATTTTTCATCTTGTACTCCTTCCCAAGACTTCGTCCATATCATTCAGCAGCTTCAAGATCTTCTTCAGTCTCAGATAAAATAATATGAACGGCAATACTCAAGGTTTTGACTTCCTCCCCTTGGATTGTGATTCCCTTTCCAAATTCCTCTTTGATTTCCTTTACTACCTGTTCTATGTAAACTATGAACAGGAGGGGGGGACAGGTACACATACTGCAGCCTTGCCTTCTGGATTGCTGCTTCTTTTTCAAAGCCATCGATTCTTATGACTGCAGACTGATTTTCATACAGATTGTAGATAATTCTTCGTTCTCGGTATCTGATCCCTATCACCTTCAGAATCTTAAATAGCTTGGTCCAGTCAACATTATCGAATGCCTTTTCTAGATCTACAAACACCATGTGCATGGGCTTGTCCTTATTCGGTCCTCTAAAATCAGATGTAAAGTCAAGATTGCTTCACGTGTTCCTACATTTCTTCTGAAGCCAAATTGATCTTCTCCCAACTCAGCTTCAACTTGTCTTTCTTTCCATTCTCCTGTAAATAATACGTGTTAACATTTTGCAGGCATGGGATACTAAACTAATGGTGCAGTAGTTTTCACACTTGTCAGCACCGACTTTCTTGGAAATAGGTATTGAGCCCTTATTGAAGTGCTCATTTAATTAGTCATTTATTCCAATGTACAGAAAATATTTCATTTTATTAAGTACTAGTAGCTGGCAGGAAACTTCTACATTCAACAGCACATGTCGCAATTTCTGCAGGAAGCGTGGAATTCTGGTTTGTTTGCTCACCAGCTAAGTTTGGAAAGAGGAATTTCGACATGATGCACACAAAGCTGAACAAAGGAACAACAGAATTCCAACGGACAACATTTTGGATGCCCGGGTGAGAGGCTAGGGTCACCTATAAGAGATGTTTGAAGTAAGCGACAGGTACGCGATGTGTTGAGCCAATGAAACGATTGAGCCACCGTCGATATGGCGAGGCATTGGTCTAGGGAAGAGATGGCCCCAATCGAGGATACGACAGCGTTTTCGAGGACGAGTTAATAAAAACGATGACCGCGTCAGTTAGTTACCCTATTATTCGGCAAGATTCTGTGCAGGTAACATCATAAGAAGAAGTTGTTATTTACGCGAGTGACGTGTGGGGACTCATAAGATTTTGTTGGAAGACGCTCAGTCTGGATTTGATATACTCAAGTTTTCTAATACTGGGAGAATGGTATTTAACTTGCAATTACCAAAGGGAGAGAACAGTTCCATTTAATCGTTTCAAAATGCATGGTAGCCTGCCTGTGTAAATAGTTTTCAGAGAGAATAAACTTTACAATTTCCAGTCTAGCCGTTTATAAAATGGGAAATATTTGACCTGTTACGGGAGTAGATAAGAGGAGTGGTTCCGCGACTGCATGGGAACTGGTTTCACGGTCAGTGGAATTTGTCTCCCCCCAGCTGTAGTATTATAGTAACCGGCAGGTTGATGTTGACCTAGTTTCTACATCGTGAACGAGGGGATGTTTTAGACGACATCCGGGAGCAGAGGCAGCAACGGAAAATACGACATCACATTTCTACCCCTTGATGGAGACAAAAGGACTGATACAAGTCTTTTCTGAAGGCAGCATCGTCATCGATATGGCTGGCTAAAAACGAAATGGGGTCGGCTGTCTCCTGAAGACGAGCAGCCACAAGTCAAGATAACAGACGAGTACAGAGTTTTTAATGTAATTATGTGAGTGTGAACGTGTTTAATGTTGCAAAAGGGGATAGGTTAACTTGATATTTAATTTCAGTAGATGTAGCTTTGTTTGGAAGGACTACGTCCTATTTAAAATAAATGATAGGAAGCTTGTTAATGTAAATATAAACTGTAACATAAATGTGGACTGTTTGCATGAGGTCGCAGCTTGCTTTCTTACATTTTATTCTGATTTATTTAGCTGAGTGGTTAGCGCCATTTCTTTATGAGTCAGTTTCTTATTTTACCCTGATATAATATTTTGATTTGTTTGCTTTGATGTTTGAGGTGCAGTGTATGTCGCGGGGCTTAATTGTAATTGTAAATAAGGATTCAAATTAAAATCAGGAAGGACTAGATTAATGCATTATTAATGGGAGCTCAAAGTGTACGGAAACATGCCGTCACGTTTTCTGGGATTTACTGCATGATGTGTGAATGAGAGTGTGTACAACGGTGGAGTGTGGAACCACGAAGTTGTTAAGAGTCATCTTTACTACTATTTTGTATATCTAGGTAGTAAATTAGTAATTGGTTCACGAGTTCCACAAACGCTGTTTGCATTTCAAGTTCCGAATATTAGAATAAAATTTCTGTAAAATTTATTATTATTATTGTCAATACGAGTTTCTCGCGATGTAGGATTGAGATATTTCAATAACTTTCCGATGTTCAGACATGACCGATTGTAAATGTGGCAATTTCTTAGTTTCAGTTTACCATATTTATCACAGAGTTGGCCACTTTATTATTCGTGTTTACTTTGAGCGCGAGCGCTTTGATTTGTGACCAGCGCGGTTTTGTTTCTTTTCATGCAAGCGAATGTTAGACGACGTCCTTCATTTTTCTTCAGTTTTACGCAACTTTAGGACGAGATATTATTTTGTGTGATTTCGAGTAAGAGGACACATTCCTCATCTGAAAGGCCTGCATTTTCTTGATTTTGTGACTTGCCTCGGGTAGACTGTTGAGCAGCGTGTGTATTAGTATTAGAGAATTAGAGAGAATTAGAGTAGGTGAAGCTTTATCTGACCCTGTAATAATTAAGAGGGGAATTCCTCCAGGCAGTATTATCGGGCCTTTATGTTTTCTTATATATATAAATGATATATGTAAAGGAGTGGAATCGGAGGTAAGGCTTTTTGCTGATGATGTTATTCTCTATAGAGTGATAAATAAGTTACAAGATTGTGAGCAACTGCAACGTGACCTCGAAAATGTTGTGAGATTGACAGCAGGCAATGGTATGTTGATAAACGGGGTTAAAAGTCAGGTTGTGAGTTTCACAAATAGGAAAAGTCCTCTCAGTTTTAATTACTGCGTTGATGGGGTGAAAGTTCCTTTTGGGGATCATTGTAGCTATCTGGGTGTTAATATACGGAAAGATCTTCATTGAGGTAATCACATAAATGGGATTGGAAATAAAGGGTACAGATCTCTGCACATGGTTGAGGGCATTTAGGGGTTGTAGTAAGGATGTAAAGGAGAGGGCATATAAGTCTCTGGTAAGACCCCAACTAGAGTATGGTTCCAGTGTATGGGACCCTCACCAGGATTATCTGATTCAAGAACTGGAAAAAATCCAAAGAAAAGCAGCTCGATTTGTTCTGGGTGATTTCCAACAAAAGAGTAGCGTTACAAAAATGTTGCAAAGTTTGGGTTGAGAAGAATTGAGAGAAAGAAGAAGAGCTGCTCGACTAAGTGGTATGTTTACATAAAATCAGCTTCATGGTCCGTATCGCACTTCAATAGATTCACAATGAAGTATTTATTTATTTTCCACCTAGTCGATACAATGATTGCCTAAGGCAATTTTTATTGGTCAAAAGTGGTACATGTTTCGTATATTATCAACATCTTCAGCCACATAACACAGTTTAGATGAAAAATATAAAATTGACAAAGTAATGCTTTAGAGGAAGTGTCCTTGAAATTAACATAAGATTGACAAGATTAAAACAAACAAATAACTCAAGAGAAAATATATAAATTATTTCTACAATAGAAAGCAGTCGTCAAGGAAACACTTGTACAATATTCCATAGAGAAATTGTCCTAATAAATATTCTTTTCTTAATAATCCATGAAAAAAGATCAATTTATAAATTAAAAATTATACATTTTATAAGTAATTATCGAAATGAAGAAATCCTGATATCACAGTGCGGCTCTTATTATTAATGTAGATGAAAATATAACTAATTCCTAGTTGTCAAATCTTATTAAGCCTGCTTTCCTTTGGAACAGTAACTCCTGTCATTCTTTCACAGTTTTGCGCCGGGTGTAATATTGATGATGCGTTCTTCCTTGTTCTTGCACCTGAGGAGGAGGAGGAGGAGCGGGGGATATAGGTGTGTCAAGAATTTCCTTGCTGTCACTTATAGCTTCAACTGAGGAGGAACAAGTTGTAGGGCTATCTGTAGGTGGAGAAATTCCAATTCTTTTTTCTTGATCCTTCTCACATGCTTTGAATGTAAGAACACATACATAGGACAATCTGGCCGCAATTTTAAAGTTAGATATTTGGAACATGTGAATGCTGAAAAACATAGAAGATTCTCAGCAATGGGATCACACATGACTGCCACAGGTCATAAATTTACAAACATAGAACAAGACCTGACCATCATAAAAAAGTTAAAAAAGGGCAGCTTAATGAACACATATGAAGACCTGTACATTCATCTAGACCAACTTGTAAAGAAAAATGATAACCTTAATGAGGCTGTAGAATATAAGAATCCATTATATTATCAAATTCTAGTATATTTGAAAATGCTTGAGAAGGATCAAGAAAAAAGAATTGGAATTTCTCCACCTACAGATAGCCCTACAACTTGTTCCTCCTCAGTTGAAGCTGTAAGTGACAGCAAGGAAGTTCTTGACACACCTATATCCCCCGCTCCTCCTCTTCCTCCTCAGGTGCAAGAACAAGGAAGAACGCATCATCAATATTACACCCGGCGCAAAACTGTGAAAGAATGACAGGAGTTACTGTTCCAAAGGAAAGCAGGCTTAATAAGATTTGACAACTAGGAATTAGTTATATTTTCATCTACATTAATAATAAGAGCCGCACTGTGATATCAGGATTTCTTCATTTCGATAATTACTTATAAAATGTATAATTTTTAATTTATAAATTGATCTTTTTTCATGGATTATTAAGAAAAGAATATTTATTAGGACAATTTCTCTATGGAATATTGTACAAGTGTTTCCTTGACGACTGCTTTCTATTGTAGAAATAATTTATATATTTTCTCTTGAGTTATTTGTTTGTTTTAATCTTGTCAATCTTATGTTAATTTCAAGGACACTTCCTCTAAAGCATTACTTTGTCAATTTTATATTTTTCATCTAAACTGTGTTATGTGGCTGAAGATGTTGATAATATACGAAACATGTACCACTTTTGACCAATAAAAATTGCCTTAGGCAATCATTGTATCGACTAGGTGGAAAATAAATAAATACTTCATTGTGAATCTAAGTGGTATGTGATACAGAAGTTGATTCCCATAGGGAATCTGTAATATTTGTTCCGAATGAGTAAATTTATAATACCAATATAAATGGTCCGTTATTGGACATTATAAATTTTCCAGCTCACTCATTCCTGGTTGCCAGCGTTTCGCCCCCGTGTGCTAGGCTGGGCTCATCAGTTGGTACCTAGCACACCCAGGCATCAATTTTTAGTAGTGAGACAGAGTGTCTCGTAGTGCATTGGCACTGCCGGTGGCTACAATTAGCCTACGCAGTGGCCTCCACGGTATGCACTAGCCATGCATCTTGGTGGGTGTGCTAGGTACCAACTGATGAGCCCAGCCTAGCACACGCGGGCGAAACGCTGGCAACCAGGAATGAGTTAGCTGGAAAATTTATAATGTCCAATAACGGACCATTTATATTGGTATTATAAGAGGTATGTTCCGAGCTGTCAGCGGAGAGATGGCGTGGAATGACATTAGTAGACGAAGAAGTTTGAGTGGCGTTTATAAAAGTAGGAAAGATCACAATATGAAGATAAAGTTGGAATTGAAGAGGACAAACTGGGGCAAATATTCATTTATAGGAAGGGGAGTTAGGGATTGGAATAACTTACCAAGGGAGACGTTCAATAAATTTCCAATTTCTTTGAAATCATTTAGGAAAAGGCTAGGAAAGCAACAGATAGGGAATCTGCCACCTGGGCGACTGCCCTAAATGCAGATCAGTATTCATTGATTGATTCATTGAAGGGTTGGACCCTGTGGTTTTGGTATTGCTGCTTTATTTTGGGAGACGTGGATCTCCACTTTGAGTTATTCTGCCGTGTGTGGGCGAGTGTGATATGTTTGTCTACCGAGGAGAGTTTTATTTGAGTGGCCTATACTTCGTGATGTCTCTACGGTTGTTGTAGTTGACGAGAGTTTTATATCGCGATGTTTTGTTTGGATTTTCTTTTATGATATAACTGTGCTGAGGAATATTTGTGTCGTGTAATCTCTTCCAGGATACAACGTTGAATTAGGTACGGTATTGAAAGGTAAAGTATACTCTGTCATTTTTTTTATGAATTTGGGTCACGTAATTTCATTTCAGGAATCCACGTTGATTTGTGCATGGTATTGTAAAGTCCACCAGTTGATTGATTTGGTGTCATGTAATTATTTTTCAGGAACCTGTGTTGAATAGGAAGTGTTGCTCAACGTGTAATTATGTTTCCTTTCATTTTCGTTGAGGCTTTAAGTGGATGCGAGTTGCGTGAATGCCGCATGCTTTCCTTGGTGAACCCTGGAAAATATGAGATCATGTTTTTGTTTCTTTGAATGTATATATTGCCACTTACATGTTTTTGATTTGTGTGGTTTCGATCCACATTGTTTGTAGTGCTCATGAGATTGCTCATGTCTCGAGATGTATATATTGTGTGCGTAGGATGTTTTACCACTCAGCGTGTTATTGTACAGTTAGGTTAGTTTTGTCCTCCCTTTTGCGCATTAGATCTTTTTTTTTTTTGCTAGGGGCTTTACGTCGCACCGACACAGATAGGTCTTATGGCGACGATGGGATGGGAAAGGCCTAGGAGTTGGAAGGAAGCGGCCGTGGCCTTAATTAAGGTACAGCCCCAGCATTTGCCTGGTGTGAAAATGGGAAACCACGGAAAACCATCTTCAGGGCTGCCGATAGTGGGATTCGAACCTACTATCTCCCGGATGCAAGCTCAAAGCCGCGCGCCTCTACGCGCACGGCCAACTCACCCGGTACGCATTAGATCACGTCTTTTCTTAAGGTTAGGGACCCCACTGCAATGTCAAGTGTGCAGAAATGGGGAACGTACTCATCTACAGTTAAAAGTGTTAACAAAAAGTAAAGCCAGGAGCGTGGTGCGAGCACGCAAGCCCATGTGTCAAAATAAATGAAACTTCAAGATTTGATTGAATATGTTATGTGTGTTGGCATACATTGAAAATTTGTAATATATTCTGATTCTCAAGATGGACTTTATCCAGCTGGAAAGAAGAAAAAAAAAAAAAAAACCAATCTGACTCATGTAAATCTGTATCATTTGATACTTTGCTATTTTTTAAAATATTTATCATTTTTTAATTTAAATAGATTTTCCTACAAAACTGACGTCATGCTTCGCCTTGCTTTATTTGTAATTCTTAATTGACCTCACCATGTCCGTATTTAGTTATATGTTCATATCAAGATCCAGGGTGTATGTATATTTAGGGCATTATTTTTATCATACTTCGCACTGAGCACGCCTGGGATCGGCTGACTAGTCTGGGGTAAATTACCTTGATGGTAGAAACAGAGACAGTATAACAACATTCTGCCGAAAATAGGATGGCACTTTACTGTATCCACAGAGACGCACATGAAATGCTGTCAGTTAGTGCAGTTATTTATTCACATCTATTTAGATATTAACACACACATAACCTTAACCACAGTATCACAAACAAAACACTTCGCTCCGAGAACATCAACAAACCGGCCATTTTAAACAACTGCCTATCACTGCAACATGGAGACTGCAACCACTGCATGTCACAAGTATGTTCTTGCTATACTATAACTCTACTAAACAATAACTCATTACCATCATGACCACCACGTTATATATGTGCCTGGCCAGGCTTCTAGAAAGCTACATTACAAAAAATACCTTGTTGAAAATTCTAGAGTGCCTAATAACATGATTATAATCTACAGAATATTCTACCATCATGCAGTGCCTTTCTGGAAGTTACAGTATGTTTCAAAATTACGTAGCGGATTACAAATTATATGTACAGGTAAGAATAAATTATATAATATTTAATTTACAGGTATTTACATTAACTGAACTCATAAATATTTATATACAGCACATTTCGTAACATAACCTCGTACACAATACGATCATTCGACTACGTAAATAATAATAATAATAATAATAATAATAATAATAATAATAATAATAATACTAAATGGATGTACACCACAATTAGTAGTAGTAGTAGTAGTAGTCATTGTAAAATAATAACAATAAACAATTTGAGCTCAATACTTGTATTATTTACCCATGGGTGAGAGAATATTATTTTCAAGTTATATCTGCTTATCACACTTGCGTTAATATCCCCCCTATAACTTGAAACAATTTCCATACTTCGTCACATTCATCGACTTTGCCTTGGACGTAGACTGTATATTCTTTCTGCCTCGATGTTCCTGGATGTGCTCTCCTCCTCATAACCAGCATGTGCCGTGTCGGGGGTTGGGGTTGCCTCGCTGTCAGCCTCTTCCTCGATGACAGTCGATGTGTTCTCCTCACAATGACCAGATGGTGCTGTGTCATTAGCAGGCTCTTCTCCAGGCTTACTCTGTATGCTCAGCGGTTGGATGACTCACCGCAACTACAACGCGTGAAACTTGACAGGAGCGTTGGTCTTTAGTAAGCAAACCCCATGGCCCAGCTGTTTATCCACCTCGATGGGACCAACCCACCTAGGTGCGAGACCTGCGCGAAACCCTCCAACCTTATTACTGACCGGGTGGTTATGTCGCAGTACTTGTTGGCCTGGTAGGAAGATCTGGGTCTCTTCGACATCTTGAGCCTTGGCCTGGGTAAGGGATCTCTTCTCGGCCAAACCTTGCATCTCCTTGATGTTCTGCTGCTGCTAATCTGCCAGGGAAACGACTGCATCATCCTGACCCAAAGTGGGTGATGGATGAATCTCCCAATCCCCGGTGCCGTATAGTTGTCGACTAAGAAACAGCTCTGCTGGGGAATAGCCGGTGACACAGCTGATGCGTCGTCGCAGGGCAAAGAGTGACTGTGGTATCTGACGGTCCCACAGTCCATGTTCTTTGTCTATCAGGAGAACCATAGCATACTTTTGAGCTCCTGATTTTGTTGTTCGGTTGGATTGGCCCTTGGGTTGTAGATAAGGGTGGTCCAGTGCTCCACACCCCATTCTGTCATCATTTGCTGCCACTTCCTTGATGTGAACTGACTCTCGTTGTCCAACAGAATGCACCGTGGATAACCGTAGTGGCTGAATACCTCGTCTTGTAGCAAGCTGGTGATGCGTCCCGTCGCGGCTTCAGGTATCGGAAAGGCCCCAATCCATCTTGTTGAGAGGTTGGTGATTACTTGGAGTCCTGTTTTACCCCGTGGTGTTTTAGGGTAAGGACCCATCAAGTCCAGGGCTATGACCTCCCATGGGCGTTGTGGCCATCTTCCTCGTTCGCTGGAATCTGCCTTCCTGTTGCTCGACTTGGTGCAGGCACAGATGTAGCAACCCTTCACGTAGTCCAGGATGTCTTTCCGCATGTTAACCCAGAAGAATCTTCGTCGGATAGACTGATATGTCTCTTCGGCTCCTGGATGTCCGGCTTCAGTGCTGTCGTGGAACTTCTCGAGGATGTCCGTCGTGTGCTGTCTGGGTATCACCACTACTGCAGGCGTGGCGGACAGGTGTGACCTGTACATCGAGAGTCCTCCGTCAACCCGGAAGTTCTTGTAGCACATCTTGAATTCCCTCGGGACAAGTCGACTATGGGTGTTCTGTCTCCTAATCCACTGCGTCGTGGTCCTACAGGGCTGCTTCTTGTTCCTGCCACTGTTTGATCACTCCCAGATCAAGTAACTTCTTGATGGTCATAAGGGCAGGTTCCTTAGACTCACTCTGGAATTTTTGTGGGAACTCCCTCTCGACAATGGTGCTCCTAGCTTCAGGTTCCATCACCGGGTGCCTAGAAGATGGCTTGCCTTGAAGCTGCATTAACTGGATATCTCCCAGGTCTACGCCGACTTCCGCATCCTAACTAGTCTGGAGATTTCCATCGTGCCAGGTGACCTTCAGGCGTCTTGTTTTTCCCAAAAATACTTCATGAGCGGCATAGTCCAGGATTTCCTTGTATTATTCCAGAAAGTCATGACCTAATATGATGTCCAGTATTAGGTTGTGAATCACTGAGATGTTAACTACAATCAGCAGGTCCATACATTTAGCGGTTAGGTTAGCCTGTCCTTGGATAGAATAGGTTATCCCGTCTGCTGCTCCCGCTACTCTTCAGGGATGGTGAGACTTTATAGGCGGTAGTAATCTGGCAGCAGTCCTGTTGACAAATGAATGGCTTGCTTGGCTGTTGAGTATGGCTGAGAAGCTCTCGTTGCGTATCTTCACGATGATTGCTGGACGAGACTGGTCTGTTCTGCCCACAATCTGATCAATCCTTCTCCTGCTTGTCTGTCGTGTCTTCAGGTGCCTTCCTGTTCCCGGTCCCAACCCCTCTTAATCCAGAATGACCGGACCTAGTTTCTCCGACGTCAAGACAGGGCACTTGTTCTTCAGGTGTCCCGCTCTTCCACACTCTTAGCACTTCCTAACTGCGCTGGTCTCTTTTGTAGCTTTGCTCTTGTGTTCCTCCTCCATAGGCGATGATTTTGAGCAGATCATCAAAGGATCTGGGTTGTGATACTTTCACTAGGGGTTGAATCTTATTGGGGAGTAGCTCTGTGATATCTGGTTCACTTCCTTTAGGAAGCAGACGCTTGAAAAGTTGGTACTTCTGTAGGATGAAGGCGCTAGCTCTCATGCCAGAGGGTTGTGCCTCAGTCAGTAGCTTCCTTTTCACAGAACTCTTCACCCCTTCGGAATTAAACCTAGCGAGGAATTCCCTCTTGAAGTCCATTCAGTTCAGATTTAAACCCCTCAAGTTGTTCCACCAAGTAGCGGCTTGCCCCTTTAATCACGGTGTGATGAACTGCACGAAAATGTTCTCTAGTAAATTAGTCCTTCCTAATAGGCTGACCGATCCCTCGACAAAGCTAGTCGGGTTCTCCTCCAGTCGCCTGCGGTATTCTGGAAGGCTGTCTATAATCACCTTCAGGTCTAGGTGTGCTGAATTGCTGGTTAGGTCAGAGGGGGTTAGAGGTGTGGTGATACGCCCTGTTTGCATTAATCTATCTTCTACTGTGTGAAGGATGTTTTCCCTTACATTCTGCATATCTTCATTGATGGTCGAAAACCGGTTTTCTAACGTTCCTTCAATAGCAGAAATAAGACTCCCAAGATTTCCCTTGATGGCAGAGATACGGCTTTCAAAATTTTTCTCAATGTTAGAAACCCTGCCCTTGACCTGTTGTTTTATGCTGGAAACTTGGATTTCCACCCCCTCTTTGAGGTCCAAGATATCCCTTTCCAGCTGGCTTACTCTACTATCGATCTGGTCAACCTGTCCCAATTTTGACCTGATATCGATATCTACTGTGTTAATCGATCGGTGATGTCACTAATTTGTGATTAAATTTTGTCATTTACAGTTGAAATTTTTGAACCAGGTCCTGTTCTACATTGTAAACCTGTGAGTACACTTGTGCTATCCGTCCAGTTAAAACTGAGTTAGCTTGAGAAATTTCGTCTGAAATTTTGTCATTTAGTGCCTGCATCATGGTCATTATGTTAGAACATATTTTAGGGATATTTGCCTCTTCTTCTTGTCTCGGAATTTTCATCAACTACGATAAAAAACTTTTCGGGATGTTCTCCTTTTCCCAAGAGATCTTCCCATAGCCGTAACTGTAGCGATTTCTTCTTCCCGTTCGCCAGGAGATTCCTCTAGGCACGTTCGTCTTTGAGCTGTTTCAGCGACATATTCTCTAGTATGACATGCAATTTGATCTAGTACACTCGTATTCACTCGTAAATTTTTACGCCCTGTCCCATAGTTGCCAGTTAATGTATCCACAAAGACGCACACGAAATGCTGTTAGTTGGTACAGTTATTTATTCACATCTATTTAGAAATTAGCACACACATAACCTTAATCACAGTATCACAAACAAAACACTCGCTCCGAGAACATCAACAAAGCCGCCATTTTAAACAACTGCCTATAGCTTCAACATGGTGACTGCAACCACTGCATGTCACAAGTATATTCTTGCTACACCATAACTCTAGTAAACAATACCTCATCGTTACCATCAAGACCACCTCCTTATATATGTGCCTGGCCAGGCTTCTAGAAAGCTACATTAGAAAAATATACCTTGTTGAAAATTCTCGAGTGCCTAATAACATGATTATAATCTACAGAATATTCTACCATCATGTAGTGCCTTCCTGGAAGTTACAATGTTTCAAAATTCCGTAGCGGATTACAAATTATATTTGCCTTTGCCGGCAAGATATAGTGTTTACAGTGCACTATGTCTTCTGGTATGGGCTAGAGCAATTTTGTTACTTTTATTGACCTGTCTCAATCTTATCCTTGGCTTTGACAATATGAAAGTGGCTGAGGTATGAGTGATGCTAGTAATACCACTCCTCATGCAGCCAGTCCCTGCTATGAATGGTGTGAAAATGTCGCTCATAGGGTCAGTTGGTGCACGCATTTCAGTGGGCTTGGCAGACTGATATGCAATGGCAACTTCTGGCTCAGTGAGGAAAGCAACGGGAAAGTTTAGCCGATTCTGTTCCGGTGAGAAGAAAGTGTGTGTTCTTGAGTAGATTTTTTAAATTCCTTTGTATGTTATTGGTTGGATCTCGGCGTTTTTTATTGTAACCACCACCACCACCTTTAATCACAAATATTTTAACATAACAATACTGCAATATATTTTACTTCCATTCTTCATTAGACATCCGGATGATCTAACGTAACATCTTTTTAATTTTGTCTAATGACTATAAATGTTATGTACTAGCTGATGATGGCCATGATAGGCCGAAACCGGTACTAGTGTAATAATTCATTCACAATAAATAACTATTGATCTGCGGAACACTTCACTTGTCAAAAAAAAAAGGTCACATGGTTTCGCAACATCTAAAATTTACTCGTCGAGGTCCATGAATCATAGATGTGTTTCTTTTTTATCATTAGTGCATATTTCAACAGTTTTTGCAGCATAGTTGCATGCTTATATTGGTGATTTATACAACAAATAAATCTGATGTCTATTTATGAGTTCTCATTTGAAATACGTAGGTTATTGCATGTCAAGAAGGTTATTGCATGTCAAGAACATCGCTGGGAAATACTGCACCGCACACTTCTTTTCTAGTGTGGCTTTCAAACCCATGCAACCATGGATGCACTGATATCAGAACGTGCAGGGAAATGGCGACAAAATGAGTCTCTGAAAATCTCATTCATGACAAAAGTTGATATTTATTCTTGAATGAAATGAAAACCTACAAGCTGTTTCCCACTCTCTGATCGGGTCAGGGATGGAATGAATGATGCCCCTATCTTGCGGCGAAGATAGGAATTGTGCCGGCTGCCAAGGCCTGTCGCACTCCTCTGGGGCAATGATTAATGACTGACAGATGAAACGAAATAATAGTGGAGAGTGTTGCTGGAATGAAAGATGAAAGGGAAAACTGGAGTACCCGGAGAAAAACCTGTCCCGCCTCCGCTTTGTCCAGCACATGGTGTGACCGGGATTTGAACTACAGAACTCAGCGGCGAGAGGCCGACGCCCTGCTGCCTGAGCCAGGGAGGCTACAATATTTGTTCGTATCAATGGCAAAAATCGAAATGAATGTGTTTTTTTATAACGTTATGTAACCAGTCACCTGTAGCCATGTGCCATTGTGGTCTACTCCAACACATAATCAAACGTTCTGGTATCGGGAAATTTATGAGTAGGTACACCCCTGCTTGCAACCCTTGTAATTAACCACGAGTGGGCCTCTCTATGTCCTGGGGATATGTAATGTAGCTTTTTTCCGTTTCGTGTTTATTTGGTATCTCGCAGAAGTATCGACTGCTCTGGAATGTACAGCTGCATGTGTGTTTGCAAGTGACTTGATTATTGTAGACACCTACGCGTGAGAATTGGTTTTATTTTTGGCATGTTTGTAGATATATTTTGTTTTTGAATACAATATACTGAACAGTTACACACAGCAACGCATTAATGTGTGAAGCATTTATTTGTGATTATGGATAATTTAATAGAAACTACTGTGCAGACTTCAAGCTAAATGTAAATGTCTTTACTAAACAGTACAGAAACAGAGCTGTGGAAAGAAAATTTTCAGCGAGTGAAATGTTGGTACATGACTAGCGGAACTTAAAAGACATACTAAAAAGCATACTATTCTACACACGCGCTTAAAAGGTCCTGAAACAGGAAGTTTCTGAAAATTGACGAAGAAGTGTTTGTATGTCAATGAAATATGTAACGATGGGTGCAGTGTATCATATGAAATGTTGCAAATGAAGGCACGGGTGCTAGCACGAAAACACAACATTCCCATAACTCAGTGAAGGTGGGTCGTGATAATAAGTTCATATTTATTTTCAGGTGGGAGAAATGTTCATTGAACTATTGTAAATAAATTATGAATTTTGAATTAAGCTATTAATTATTCTGATGTACAGGATTACCCAAAAGTCTTAACATTTGATGAGGCATTACTTCACGGAATATTGGAGGTAGAGAGGTAATAATTGACACATGATTGACATGACATGGGGTTTTGTTGATATTAACAACGAGTGCACAAACAGGCGAACAGATGGCGCTGGACAGCAACACGAGACCCGTGTACGATATAAAAAGAGCTGTCGTGAGAGAGGACATCACAATTGTGGCATGTTGACATTACCAGAGAAGGCACTCTTAATAAAGCTTTATTTCGGTGTCAATAAAACCCTGTATCATGCCAAACATGTGTCATTTATTACCTCTCTACCTCCAATATTCCGTGAAGTATTGCCTCGTCTAGACTTTTGGCTCACCCTGTATATATATATATATATATATATATATGCATCTTATTAGTGATTTAAGCCCACTAGGGAGAGCTTATGAGTAGTTCATTTTGGATGCTTGCCTTCATTCCGATTAACTCTTGATTCCTGCTGTTTTTCCTTTCTTTCCTGTGAAAGAGGTTTCCGATAGTTAACAACTTTGGCAGAAGAGACCACAAATTTACCAATTTACTAAATTTAGGGCGGTCTGAGATGTAGTACCAGAATTCAGCAGAAGCTAAGTCCTTTTTTACTTCATTGAGCCACATGCTTCTAGTCTTATAGCTTTTGATGAGTGCAAAGCCTGTCGTCCATTCTCAGAAGGTGGCAGTAAAATTTCAGCTGCCTATTGCATGCTAGTGTTAGCCATTTCCAACTGTTGGTACAGTTCAGAATTTGCTTTCAGTCGGTAGGTTCTATCCGGGAGCACTCTTGGCCCATGAATTTTCCGTAGGATACGTCTTTTGACTTTTCACAGGTCGCCCAGGGTGCCTTTCCTGTTCATCAGTAAGGTCTCCGCAGCATATAAGAACTGGGGTCTGATAAGTCTTGTAATGGCATATCTTGGCGTTCTTCGATATGCACTTCTTGTTGTAACAGTTTTGCGACAGTTGGTGTGCTGCGTTAAGTTTGGCACGTCTGTCTAAAATGGAAGTCTCAGCTCTACTATCGGCGTGGACCCATTCGCCAAGATACTGGAATCTATTGACTTTTCCTATTTTTCCATAGATGGTCGTCAAATACTATTAAGTTATAATTTAATTCTATGAGTAATACAAATACTGGTATTAAAAATTTCTTCGTGTAAAGGTTGCACCCTATTATTTTTTAAAAATGTTGGTATAAAAATGAAGTGGCGCCATGATACGGGAGTTCTGTTTGACCAGAAGATCTCATTGTGCTCAAAATCAAAGATTGGGGCAGAATGCTAGCCAGTCTCAAAAAGACAACATCTCCATGTCGTGGAAATGAGGATGCTTAGATGGCACCACGCAAGGAACCAGGATGTAAAAGCGGCATTTGGAGTGGCTCCAATTACTGACAAAATACGGGAGACTTATCTCACGTACCGCGCAGCAATAGTACCTCGGCACTACATTTGAACTTGAGGGCCACCGAAGGAAAAGATGGCTTGACGCACTACGGGTGGGTATGTGCTCAATGGGCATTACTCCAGTCGATGCCAAGTGTCATAAGAGTTGGAAAGTGAAGTGCAAAAAACCGGACCCTGCAATTATGCGGGGTAAACGCTAGGAAAGAAGAAAATGCACAGGAATGTTTTGCAGGAATCCGTTCAAGCAGCTAGAGCTATTAAAGTACTGCCTGTTCCTCTAATTATAACAGCTTACAATAATCAGGAAGAAATACTCTTTCTAATGTGTGGTTCATGAGAATACCTCCATATACACACTCTATACAGAATGTCAAAGATATTTCAATATCTTATTAATACCGGTTGCACATATGTACTGAATGAAACAAAACTCAGACATCTTTTTTTTTCTTTAATTAACCACCTTTAGCATCTTAAGTCCTAGTGTCACTCATCAACTGCACTATGCACCATGTAAAGAGGGAATTCCGCTGTTGTCTTCATCAGAGAGCACTTTAATCTGGCAACATTTGAGAATCTCTTTATGCAAGCCATATCTAGAAATATGGTCCATAATTTGTAGTCAAAAGGTAGGCCACTCAGAGGTGGATATGAAGTTCAAAACATTGCCCTGCGTTGAGCCATGTGTGCTGAAAACTCAGTTGTGCCCTCGTAGGATGATGGTCCCTGGACCCTTGAAGCCTTACTTGCAGCTTCTCTCAATTCTGTCAGAGGACTCAACACCAAAAATATTTTTGATAATTTGGTGCATACTGGCACAAGTAAACTCTTTGATTTTGTGAGTCTGTGGTGCGTAAGTTCATTTGTGAAGTGATCTCTTTTTTCCTATTGGTTTTATGTAGTACCAAGACAGACAGGTCTTACAGCAAGATGAGACAGGAAAGTGCTAGGATTCGGAAGGAAATTACCACGGCCTTAATTAAGGTTCAACCCCAGCATTTGTCTGGTGTGAAACAATGGAAAACAATCTTAAGGGATGGATCCACCATCTTCCGAATGCAAACCCACAGCTGCGTGGCCCAAACCACACGGCCAATGTGCTCGGTCAATGAGGTGGTGTCCTTTGCGTTGTTTGTAAGCAGGTAGCCATTAGGTCACTAGGCAATACACGAGACATTCACATTTTGTATATTTTCAATTCACCAGCCTTCGGTGGCTGTCTTCATACCAGATTTCTGCATACATGATATGCCACGGCTTTCACTAGTTCTGGAGTCTGAATTGTGCGTGGTCTTTGATAATTCCAGCGTCTAAGAAATGATGGATATTGTGATACAGATTTGGAACTGCAGATTTTGAGCTATGGGAGCAATTTCACAATCTCACCCAGTGACATGCCTAACCCAGACTGTATTAAGTTTTCAAGGCACAGGGAGTTTTTCATTTTCATGTTCTTTGTGGTTCTTCCCTTTATTTTGCTGACATCTTCATTTTTTCCAAGATTTTCCTTCTGATTAGTGTTAATAGAAGATCTTTACTAAATTGTTCTTCCTCTTAAAATAATAACCACCACTACTTAATCTTACATAGCAGGAATGGACCTAGCAACCCTCTCAACCATTTGGCTGGTGGAGATTTGTGTAACATTAAAATCTCTTTAAATGTTATTTCTTATTAATTTAAAATGAAAATGTCCTCTTTATTATTAATCCAGTACACTGGAATCATGTTTTCTTTCCACTGATTAATTTTAATATATATAATGTACCCTTTAAATTCTTTTGATTATAAGTGCAATATATAACAGCAGAAAATTTCCACAACTCAAAAGAAGGCCAAATCAAAAGGCATTAAAATATAAAAAAACAACAGAAGCTAAACCAGGCAAAAAAAGGCAAAATAAAACCGGGTCCTACCGTTCCCAAATGTACGGAAACATGTTTGTCTCTATTTGACACTTCGATACAAACACCTAAATAAAAGAGACTCTAGTTATGATAGTACTTAGGGTTAAGACTGGATAATACAGAGAGTACTCACCCTTGCCATTACACTTCTTATCTTGGGAACTACTGGATAATAAAGTGAAGGCAGCTACAGAGCGGGAATCAACACACAGCTTGTCCACCAGATGACACGCTAAATCCCGCAGGCTGTCGAACCTCACGCCCAACAGTTTCTCGGCCCACTCCCGGATCAAGTATGATGCAGCGGACGTCACCTCGTCTTCTGAGCACTGCTCTGAGGTGGACTGTAACAGTTTCATCACACGACATACTCAGACAGGTCCAACACATCACAATATTTAAAGAAATGGAGGATTCACAGTTAACTAGTCTCAAACTTGATTAGCTGGAATTGATAAACAACTGACTTGTAATTGTTTGTGCTGCTTAAATAACAATAAACCATGTTTAATTTTAATTACTTTATTGCTATTTCCATATGATATACACCATCACATCAAATTCAAGCATATGCTGAACATGGTTCTCAAATTTTATACACTGTGAAATTAAAAAAAAAAAAACCACCATAGCCTAACTCTGCCAGCGCAACTAAACACAAATATTATAGGGTATTAATAAAATATGAGAAACAGAGATTTTTTTCATTTGTTGAATCTGGTATCACAAAATGTTCAGTCGTAAGCTATTTCAACATTTTCTTCATTCCTACTGTCCATGGAAGCACCACTTGACTGAGTGTTCAGAGATATGGGAAGGTTTTTGAAGTTGGTGTGATGAATGGGAGAAATATTGCATCTGCTTTCTTGTTATAATCTTTACGATTCTTAATAAAGATTCCACCTTTACAATACTAGTAGTTGTTTATTTTTCAAGACAACATAAATATGTTAAGGATGTGTTTCGTCCACATTATGGACATCATCAGCTGGTAGGCAAAAGACAAGTTAAAATACAACAAGGATATTATTAACACATTTAAAAGAATAAAAATATGATTGGTTGGCAAATACGTCAAGTAAAATGCAACATTTTTTCAAGAGAATGTTAAGCTAGTAAATAAGAGCTATAGAACTAAATAAGGCCACAGCACTAGTGGCAAATAGAGGATTGTGGCGACGTATAGTCAATTCACAGAGGCTTGCAGACTGAACGCTGAAAGACATAACTGTCTATAATGATTACGCATGTATGTAATATTAAGTGAGAATGTTTAGAACGGTGATGATGTGCACCACTTTTTGAGCCAGAGTTGTTGGTTTGAGTATTGTTAGCAAACAAAGTTTTGTTTAAAATCCGGCTGTTGGACGGACGCTTGATTTGTTAAACTCTAAGATCAGTACAATTTAGATAGTCTTGTTACAAGGTAATTTATAGGAGGAACTTTTGTTTAAAAAGTGCACAGACCAGAAGTCAAGTTGAAGAAAGGTCTAAAATGAAAATAAGAAACTATAAGATATCCTTAAAGGTGGGACGTGTATAAAAATTCCTATATGACAGACGTCCCACTTATAGTTTATTTTCATTTTAGGCCTACCTTTCTTTTTTTTTTTTTTTGCTAGGGGCTTTACGTCGTACCGACACAGATAGGTCTTATGACGACGATGGGATGGGAAAGGCTGAGGAGTTGGAAGGAAGCGGCCGTGGCCTTAATTAAGGTACAGCCCCAGCATTTGCCTGGTGTGAAAATGGGAAACCACGGAAAACCATCTTCAGGGCTGCCGATAGTGGGATTCGAACCTACTATCTCCCGGATGCAAGCTCACAGCCGCGCGCCTCTACACGCACGGCCAACTCGCCCGGTCCTACCTTTCTTCTATTGGCAGAACTTCACCCTCTCCCTTCCTACTAGCACATATCAAGTCATTCATTTTATCTCATTAACTCCTTTGATGAGGTGAGGTTGACGTCAGGAAAAGCATCCCGCCACAATATTCATCTCATCTCATACTCGACCCCGTAGAGAAACGGGACAAGGGTTGGACAAACAACAGATGAAATTGTCACCAGGCCAAGCCAAGGTTAGGAAGTGGAAGCCTCATTGCGGGGTGCTGGAACCAACACATCACTTTGCTCTACGTAGCCTGGACAAGCCACGGGTTGGGAGACGGGCGAACCCAACCCCGGGGGAAACCCATGGCTGTGAACTCAGACATGGGAATGCCAAGTGGAAACCACGTGAGTAGGCCTACTGAAGGGGGAACAAACCTGGCTAGGTTCGGACCAGGGGCGGACCGCTGGATGGATGACCGAGGGGCGTGGTGTCTGCTACGGAGAGCCTGAGCTGTGGGAGGACAATGTCTAGCTGTATGCCTCATCATGGATGGTGAGAACAACGCTCAGGACCCTAGAAGGGGCAAAAACCCTATGACTGATTGAAACATGGATGCTCAAAAAGAACCATTTTCAAAAACTCTGACATCAAGGGAAGCCATGGAAGCTCCAGCAGAGCATACCCAGGAGCAAGCCCAAGATGAATAAATGGAGACAGAAGTCCCAATAGGACAGGCTGTCACCAACACAAAACAAGAAATGGTAACAGAAGCTTCAGTAGAGCAGACTGCTACCACAAGCAAATCAGGTAAGTCTGTAGAGACAGAACTGAAGATTTCTGCATCGAAAATCAACAGATTACATATCAAGAGACCACCTCGCAACAGTGCATACTATAAGGAAAGGAAGAAAGCCAAACTAGCGGCTGGAACTTGGACGGAGAAAAACCCAAGGAACAGGGATCGGCGCAAGAGGCTATCCCTCCGACAATGCCCAAAAGGCTAAGGTGGAAGGATAGTACGCCATCAAGTTCGGCTACTAAACCACCCATCAAGAAACAGAAAGAAGAAAAGGTCATGTCTTTTTCGGAAAGACTTACTTCAATCAAGGTAGCCATAATACCTAAAACCTTTCGAGATGGGAAACTGAAGGAGGAAGACATGAAAGAGCTATCATCTGTTCTGATAGTGCAGATGAAACCACTATCGGACGGATGTCTTCCAGGCTTCTTCGAGTCTCCAAGGCTGGAAAGTGGAGCAATGGTACTGATCTGTGTAAATCCAGAAACCAAAAGTTGGCTGAAACAGACAGTAGCCAATTGCAACCCTTGGAAAGGGAAGAATTTGGAGGTGGCAGAAGCCAAGAAGGTGGTGCTGAATACTACAAAGGTCATCACGAAGTTTCCACCTGCATTTGGCAAGATGAAGATTGAAGTTCTTGTCAATATACATCAGCATGAGACCAAACTTCTGACGAAAGAGTAGAGAGTGCTGAATGCGACAACTACTGATGACAGGAAGGACAGTTGTTTTGGCCCTAAATGAAATAATTTCGAAGAGCTCAAGAAGAGAAGCCGTAAGGCCAAGCTTGGACTTGGGCAGATCAAATTTCAAGTAATTAAGGGAAAAACAAAACGCAGCATTGGCACGGATGATGCTGAAAGTTCTTCAGGACAACCTTCAACATAAAAAAGCAGCTGTTGCCAATTTTGTCAGGAAGTTCAAGTCCGAGGCTATTGACTTGTATAAGAGCCATGGGTAGTTAAGGGCAGAGCAGCAGGACTGGCGGAATCTGGAGGTAAGCTAATGTACGACATTACTTCGAGGAAAATGCCCAGAACATGTTTAATTGTGAGCAGAAAATTAAAATGCCTTCTGTTACAGGAACATTGTTCAAGGGATTTAGTGGCAGCCAAGATAAAACTTGGGAATTGGGAAGGTCCCAGAGAAATAACAACAGGCTATGCGCACCTTCCATACGACTCAACGGATCCACGGAAGACGTTGAAGAATTGATTTGCAAAGCAAAGAGGAAAGGTGAACACCTTGTACTTGGAGCAGATGCAAATGCACATCACACTGCATGGGGTAGTATCAACTGCAATGCAAAGAGTGAGTCTTAACTAGAGTTTATTATTAGATCAGAAATGATAATATTAAACCTAGGAAATAAACGGACATTCATAAATAAGAATCGTCGAGAGGTAATAGATATCACATTGAGCACCATGTATATAGCAAACTTCATTAAGGATTGGAAGGTGCTGGAGGAGCCATCCTTGGCAGACCACCAGCATATCCAACTTGCGATAGATGCAAGGCAATGTGATATTGAATTGTACAGAGATCCTAAAAGAACGAACTGGGATAGATACAGAGAAGTACTAGGGCAGGCTGTACAAAAGATTCAAACGAATGTAAGGAGACGGAGGGAATTGGATGAGGCAGTGGAACAATTAGAAGAGGCCATTTTAGGATCATACCATGACAACTGTCCCTTAGAGAAAAGAAAACTGCCAAAAATGTTAGGTGGTGGAATAACAACCTAGCCAAAACGAAGAAAGAAGTTAAAACATTGCATAAAAATCAAGAGATGGCATATCATAGGAAACTCACCGAGTATAACTTAGAGATATGGAGAGCAACAAGAAACTCTTGGAGACTGTTTTTGCGAGAAAGTGGAATCAAGCACTGATGCAGAAGGTTCTTAAAAAGGTACATATAAATCAAGTGGGAAAACTGGAAAAACCTAATGGAACTTACACTCAGACGGGAAAGGAGATGCTGGAGGTGTTGCTAGCTTGTCATTTTCCTGAGGCTAAGAAAGTAGAAGGGGAAGAAATGGTTGAAACAGACGCCAGACCACGAAAAGCAGATTGGAACTGTGCCAACCGATTAAGCCTAACCATGTGAGGTGGGCAATCAACACGTTTCAGTCCATAAAGGCTCTGGGGCCAGATAAGATACTCCCAATACTCCTGCAGAAAGGACAGGAGATAATCATCAAGGCCCTGACAGACCTTTTTAGAACAAGCCTAGCTCTGGGGTACGTGCCAAAATCATGGTCTAAGGCTAAAGTGGTATTTATACCGCAGCCTGGAAGGGCAAACTATGCCCAAGCCAAAGACTATAGACCATTATTCTTAAACTCCTTCATGCTAAAAGCAATGAAAAAAATACTGGATAAATACATCTGGAAAATGGTGCAACTGAACTCAACCTTACATGAAAATCAGTTCGCATACAGGCCTGGCAGATCCACTGAGACAGCACTCCATCGCTTGGTTTACAAACTAGAGGAAAGCCTAGAATACAAAGAAATTGCTCTGGTGGCATTTTGAGACATAGAAGGGGCCTTCAGTAATACAACCTACAACTCATTGACTAAAGTTGTTTAAGAGAGTAGGGTGAGCAAGACTGTTGTAAAAAGGATTAGATCCATGTTAGATGGGAGGAAAATAAAGGCAACTCCGTTTGAAGAGATGCTAACGGTTAGAGCCACCCGAGGTTGTGCGCAGGAAGGAGTCCTTTCTCCTCTTCTGTGGAACCTTGTGGTGAACAAAATCATAACCATGCTCAATGAACAGGGATTTTATGCACAAGGATACGCAGATGATCTAGTTATGGTGGTAAAAGGTAAAGTGACGAGTTTCATCCAAGACCTCATGCAAAGATCATTTAACCTTGTGGAGAACTGGTATCAGGAAGAACAACTCGTACTCAACCCGAACAAGATAACACTGGTCCCTTTTACAAGAAGGAAGAAATTAGAGGGGACGAGAACAATGAAGCTCTTTGGGCAAGAAATTTATATGGAAGAACAAGTGTTACACTTACAGTAGGTGTAATATTAGACAAGAAGTTAACCTGGAATCCTCACACAGAAAGGAACATAACCGCAGCTAACCACCTATTGCATGCATGCAATAGGGCAGTTGGGACAACATGGGGTCTAAAGCCGGAAATGGTAATGTTGATATACATAATGATCATTAGACCACTGATGAACTATGCAGCAATCATTTGGTGGATGAAGTTAAGTCAAGAAAAAGTCAGTAGCAAACTCAATAGCCTTCAGAGAATGGCATGTATAGCCATAACTGGGGCAATGAAAACTACGCCAACAGAAGCCTTGAATACCCTACTAGGTCTCCCTCCATTAAGTAATTTTTTAGAGGGACAGGCTAGAATGAGCTCATATCGACTTGAGCAAAATGGATGCGGGAAGGCTCAAAGGCCCAATCTTGGACACAATAAAATTAACAGAGTAATAACAGGGGAAGTTTTACACATGCCAGCTGATCATATGATTACAAAGTGTATCTTTAAGAAACCATCTGAGACCCAGATAACAAAAAAGGAAGACTGGGACATTAACAGATGGAAAACTAGTAGGGAAGATATTGATGGCTCAAGGACTGAGAAGGGAACAGGAGAAGGGATCAACGGGCAAAGACTTGAGAGATCAATCCAAACGAGTCTAGGCAGACACACTACAGTTTTCCAAGCTGAAGTGACAGCCATCATTACTTGCCTTGAGGAAAACATGAAAATGAACTACAGGGATAAGAACATTTTCATATTTATACATAGCCCAGCAGCCATTACGGCACTTGAAGCTGTCCAGATTACATCCAAAATTGTTTGCTACTGTCATACACTTCTCCTGAAGCTCTCAGAGTACAGTGTTGTTAAAATAATGGGCATGCAGCCATAGAAGGTAATGAAAAAGCAGATAAACTGGCAAGAAAAGGGTCAGAAACACCTTTCGTGGACCCAGAACCAGTACGTGGGATCTCTTATCAACAAGCCTGACTTTACGTAGGTAAATGGGTACAAAAGAAACGTGGAAAACTGGAAAAAATGCTCCAGGATGCAGGCTTGCATAGGAACTAATAAAGAGCCCAAACAAGAAGCATACTAAGGAACTGCTGGAACTCAGCAGAGAAAATGTAAGATGGGTAGTAGGACTGCTGACTAGACACTGCCATCTTAAAAAGCACCTATACAGAATTGCAGTAATAAGAGCCAATGTATGTAGGAAATATAACGATACGGAAGAATCAGCTGAACACACACTCTTTGAACGTGAGGCACTGGGAAGAAACACACTGGGACTACCTGGTGAAGAAACATCCGATAAGACCCAATAAGGAGGGCCTCCAACTTTATGAAGGGAGCAGGTATAACTAGGTGGGGACGAATGAAAACACATGGTACTAAAAGATCTTCGAGGTCGATGCTAAAAGGAACTTTTTAAAGAGACCACATGAACAAAGGAAGAAGAAGAAGAACAGATGAATAATTGGGAAGACATGAAGGGATAAAATCAGTAACATAGATATCAGAGAGAGTAAGCTGAAATGGTATGAACACATGATGAGAATGGAAGAAGATACAGTTCCAAAGTGAGTATTTATGGAGAAAATAGGAGGAAGATAACAGGGAAGGCCCAGAAAGAGGTGGATGGATATGGTGAAGGAGAGTATAGAGAAAAGAGGAGTAGAAGAAATATTGGAGGAAAGAAGGGAGTGGTGGAGAAATAGAAAACTGTGGATGTCCTGACCCAGAAGACTGGGAATGAAAAATGTACAAGAAAGAAGAAGGTATCATACTAAACGAGGCCACAAATCTAGTTACAAACAGAGGATTCATAGTAAATACACACAGGCATGCAGACTGAATGCTCAAAAGCACAACAATCTATAATGAAGTATGTATGTATGTATGTATGTATGTATGTATGTATGTATGTATGTATGTATGTATGTATGTATGTATAATGTTAGTTCACAATTTTAGCTTTGACTTCTGTAAAGAATCATTGTTTATTGTTTGCTAGTGGTTTAACATTGCAATTTTGGCAATCTAAGGACGGGAATAGGCTAGGATTGGGACGGTAAGTGGCTACTGCCCCCACCCCAAAAATAGCACCGCTGTTGCAAGCCACTGAGCATTTTTCTTATATAGCATGCATTTTTTAAAGCAATCTTGGGCTTTATGTCAATCATGACATTTCTTGCAGCTGCACATTTATTTGCTATTTCCATGCGTTTGTTTACCATTATCTTAAAACTGAATCGTAAAGTCAATGAGAAACCGCTGAAAATTTGCTGGTGATACTTGTTACACATGTCTCTACAATATGATGATTCATCATGAAAATACTGTATTACTGCTACTAAGCATCAGGTATGAGCAAACATCTTTATGCCAGCTTCGGCAAAAAAACTTTGAAGATGAGGGTGAAGGGCAACAGCGTGGTTGCCGTAGTAGCTGCCAGTGGTGATCCACTACTGTTAGGTTTAAGGTAAAACAATGTCCTGGATACACCAGAGAAAGAAGTTCTGAAATATCGAGCCAAACAAACACATCCCAGTGGCAATGATCGCTTACAGTAGTGAAATACAACAAGCAATTCCACGGAAAGAAAATATTACAAGAAATACTACTAGCTTAACATTCTAAGGGCCTGTACTACGACAGCCAGATAAAAGTGCGGTATAAATTTATTTGGCAGTTTGGACAATTATCTGGAAGTTCGGTTGAAAACGCGTACTACGACTTTCGTTTATGTGCAATCTGGGAGAATATGCCGAAGTTGGAGAGGCTGTTAACGCTCTTATCTGGGACTTCGCTCCTATCGGGGATGCTGCTGTAAAGAATCAAGATGGCTACTCATCAAGATGAATCTATCCGCATGATGCTGTGCGAAATTAAGTTGTTACAATGTAATCTACGTATATATTTATAAAGTATGTCATGCTTCCTGTCCAGCTATCACAGAATTCTTAAAGATTTCCCAAGCTAGCAAGTTGTTGCTACTGAGTACATCAGTAGCACACAAACAGTTAAGTGTAGGCTGCATGGGTAGCTGTGGTCGTTAGGGCCAGATAGTTTGCTGCGAAGCAGTTTTTCGTGGGTTCGAGTCCCAATAGTCTAACATTTTTTACCTTGTAAATGGTAGATTGAAATAATAACAGTAAGTTATTGTAAGTAATTGTAAATGGTAGTCGGTAGGGTACTAGAGGTGATAGTACACATTTCCTAATCATTAAAATGCGTGTCAAAAGTGTGGGTTCTATTCCAAATCTATCCGCGACGCACATATGGAGGAAAGGTATACGACGTTCATAGCGATTCGTCTGTCCAATGCTACAAAAGTATTTTCGCTAAAGTGAGATAAATGCTTGCCAGTTACTATTCTCACATTGTATTGAAAAGAAAGAAACTAACTACTTATTCAATGAGCAAACAATAAATAGAATTAATAATAAAATTGATGATCCCACGCTGCATCAGTGGCATTAATTAAGAATATAAACTTTACTTTCGTCGTAACACGGAACCTTGTAAATAGTACTAGACAAAAAAGATACATAACCTGAATCTTAACTTTTGCGTCCAGGTTACATTTTCAGTCTTTTTATTTTCTATAACAGTTTCAGTTTCCTTGTACAGTTAGTTAATTTTAACATTTCCTCGTATGTGTATATTTCAGTCCTAATTCTGTTTTTGACCTGGACTTCCACATTATAGCTTAATAAGAGTCTGATATTGGATTCTAGTAACACAATTTCAAAAGGAATAGAGCTAAACAAACACGTACACCACCGCGCTACATTTCACTATATTTTCAGTACCCTTATTACCAACCCAATAAAAATGTTACTACATCTTCCGCATTACAATACCGTCTTTAAAATCCGTTGGCAGTACGCAAGAAAATATTTAACTTCTAGTTTGCCTACGTATCTGACAATCGTAGTACAGGCCCTAAATCCAGCAGAAAATCACTAATTCAGTGTCCATCATTTACCACTTTTCACATTACACTAGCACTAATGATCTTGAATGATCTGATACCAGAAGGAATTCTGTCAAAGACTGCTGCAGGTGATTTATTCCAAACCCTTCGGTCCTGTTTACGAAGGAAAACTTGCCCACATCAGTATGCTGGTTTCTGGCCCTAATTTTACGCTTGTGATCATTTCTCGATAAGTACGAGGGAGGTTCCAACCTATTCCTAATACTACTCCAGGCAGCCCCTCCCGTGTAGCTCTTATGAAGACCACACAGGCGTGCTCTAGTTCTTCTAGATTAAAGTCTTTCCCAATGAATGGTATTTCTCCTATTCCCGTTTACAAAAAACACTGCTCTTCTTTGATCATTTTCTAGGGAATTCATTAAACCTACCCTGTACAGAACCCAGCTCACAGACCCATATTCGAGAATCAATCTTACCAAACATTTATAAGCTTTACTTTTGGCACCAGAATTAGCTTTCTTGAGATTCCGCATAATAAAATGTAACGATCTCCAGGATTTCTTAATTACATTTTCCACTTGCTGTGAGCAGTTTAAATCTTTTTGTAACAGTAACACCTAAGTACGTACAACTATCAACTTGAACCACAATCCCCCCCCCCCAAGTTCGTAATCCCTGTTTCCTGTCATTTACCGGGTGAGTTGGCCGTGTGGTTAGGGGTGCGCAGCTGTAAGTTTGCATCCGGGAGATAGTGGGTTCGAGCCCCACTGTCGGCAGCCCTGAAGATGGTTTTCCGTCGTTTCACATTTTCACACCAGGAAAATGCTGGGTCTGTACCTTAATTAAGGCCACGGCCGCTTCCTCCCCATTCCTAGACCTTTCCTATCCTATCGTCACCATAAGACCTATCTGTGTCGGTGCTACGTAAAGCCAATTGTAAGGAAAAGAAAGAAAATACCTGTCCTTTTTACTGAAACACAATTTCTTGCTTTTTCCGCTGTGGATTTTCATTTGATTTTCACATGCCCATTTTTCAATCTTACCTAAATCCTGCTGAAGCAATAGTTTGTCCTTCTCAGCCTTTATATCCCAGTATATGCTGCAATCATCAGCAAAGAGGCGCATTTCCGATTTTATCGAATCTGGCATATCATTCATGAAAAGTATGAAAAGAATTGGCCCAATAACACTACCCTGAGCTACACCAGACATAACGTTTACTGGAGAAGATAGCGTTTCTCCCATGCGCACCCTCTGAGATCTTCCATTGAGGAGTTCTCGCAACCATTTCACAACTCTTGATGTCAATGTCCGTACGTGCTAATTTGTTAAGGAGGATGTCATGTGGCAGAAGATTGAATACCTTAGCAAAATCAATTACTACTGCATGAATCCTTGACCCATTGTCGAGCTTATCCGATATATCTTCACACACGGAAGAGAGCTGGTTTTCGCAGGAGAAGCCTCCCCTAACACCATGCTGCCCCCTAAAGAGTCCCATTTTAACCTCAAATAATCTACTATTAACTGCTCCATTTGTATGCATACGACTGACGTCAGACTTACTGGTCTGTGGTTATTCAAGTCGCTCTTGTCACGCCCCTTTGTGAATAGGGACTACAATGGCTGATTTCCAGTCGCCTGGAACCTTCGTACTGTCCAGTGATACATTAAAGATTCTTATTAAGTATGGTATGATCCTTTCACCCCCGAGTTTAAGTGCCTCTCCAGAAATAGAATCTGGCCCACAATATTTTTTTTTTTAGTCTAGAAAGACCTTTATGCAATAATGTTTTAATTTGGAAATCATTATTATTATTTTTTGGCAAATTGTCCCTGAATAACTGTGCCGCCGGATTTAATGCTTCCGCTTTATATCTGTTGTCGCCAGTTAATCCCCTCCTATATAAACAGAAGGAACTGACTTGTTCTCTCCCTTAATCTTCGTATATGTATTTTTTAAAGGGTTTCAGGAATTTTGATTTTCATTTAGGATATTGTCAAGATATCTCTCTTCCACTTTCTTTTTTTGATAGCAAATGCTTCACCAAACTTCTATACTCTGCTTTACAAGCACCATTGTTTCTTTTGTTGAACTTTCTTCTAGTCTTACGTTTAAGCTTCGTAATAGTCGCGGTATAGTATGGTGGATTTGAATTTTCCTTAAGTAAACATCTTGTCACTGCTGCATAGCATATAGAAGGAAACGCGTATGCTCTTCTCCTTTCTCCCGTAAGTAGACTGAAGAGAGTGGTGGTTCTTCCACCAGCAGCAGCAGATGAGACTTGTCATTAGTGCGCGTTGCATTCTTGTCAAGTTAATGGAATTTATATTGCTCCCCATTATTACTGTTAAGAGGTTTAGGCAGTTTGCATTATTAGTGTATTCATTAATGAATTGTGCGAGTTCCGTTATGTATTATAAACAGTAGTTTACATCGCTGTTGTTCTTGAAGACAGTATGATTCAGTGCGGGAAATATTGATGCAACATGCCCATGTATTTTGTACCCGGCAGTAGATCTGGATATGACTGATCGTCTTCAGGTAGGCATTACTCTAGACCCCTAGGAAGAAGTGTTTTTCTGAAATGGGAGAAAGCCATCCGAATAAAAGATAGAAAACTGACTCAGAACTGTTCGGTGTGTGATATTCATTTCGGCGATAAGTTCTTAATAAACTGACTCGTTTATGGTGAATGGTGAAAGAGTAGAGATGCCAAGATAGCAGTGGAAATTAAAACCAGAAGCATTCCCCCATATATTTTCAAATCTGCCCAAGTATTGTAACGGTTCAAATCCCGTTACAAGGTGATATCTGTATTTTTATTATTATTATTATTATTATTATTATTATTATTATTATTTCCATACTATTATTATTTTATCTGTGAGATTACTATTATTGTATTATAATTATCATTCAATTCCATTCTGCAATGCTTGTCACTTGCATGATTGTAGTTAAATGTATGCATATATACGTGTGTGTAGATTAACACTAAATACATGTACAGTAGGAGTTGCTGTGTATCAGATGTGGATGTGACATTGCTACATCGTGCAATACTGCTGGAGTAAATGCAAAGTAATCGCTATGTCATCGTGCGTATTTAGGGGCCCCGGGCGATTTCGCCATAGGGTGTAATATCTATCGCGAGGTGGGAGTAGATCATAGTTATTTCTGGAGATTACGTAGGTCCGTCAACCAACGTCTATAAAAGGTGGCTGCATATTGTAGCGTCAGTCATTATTCAATTGGAAGCAGAGGTCACAGTTGGTCGGAGAGTGAACGAGATGGAGTGGCCTCAGTCAGTCAACGGGAGTCATTAGTTAAACGGAGGGTGAAGAGAGAAGAAGTAAAGTGGATGGTGAACAGGGATGGAGTCATAAAAGGAGACACTTGCAATGAAGTCATACCGTGCAGACTTACCAAGAAGTCACATGATATGGAGAAGAAGCAGTCACATGGATACACCACCAAATTAGGCGTGACACATCTACAGTAAAAACCAGATCTAAGGAATACGTCGTAATTACACTCAAAGTGTTGAAGGTATAGTCAAGTGAACCAGTGAGGGATATATTTCGTATAAATTGTTAAATGTCCGGTCAAGAATAATTCAAATTCATGCCTAGTTTCTTTCAGTTGCAATGTCATAATTTCATATTCTCATCTGTTTTAATCGCAGCAGTTCTCACTATTTTATTGAAATTATTTCAAGAATATATTTTGTTCTATCAAATCAATTTAGCGTTTCATTTCCAGAATAGAATAACATAACCTCAAAATTTAATGGGGAAACCGAACGCCAATCTCCTTTTCCCAGAACTTATATGGCATGTTGTCAAAAGTAAGCTTATTACCCCACACTAGAGATAGTCAATATTCTCATTCTATTACTGCTGCACTGAGTGGTAGCTGGTGCCCATCAAATAACGTATGTGTAAGTCAGCAGGTAAGAAGTAAGTGTGAGTACAAGGTCCGACGATTGTGTATTTTATTTAATGAATATTAATTTTCATATTTTCCATTTTAAATGCAGATATTTCATAATTTTCAATATAAATTCAGATTCATATGTTTTCAAGTAAGTAAAGGAGTTAGGAACACTCACAGTATCTCTCTATGACAGTTAAGAATCGTAACTCTCCCCTGAACAGGCAATCCACGTAACAGACATCACTACTAAAAACCCTAATCAGAACATAAATGTCAGTGATCAGACCGTGCGCTTAGCAGTTGAAGATAGTCCTGACACTGCAAATGCTAGGAAAGCAACTGCTTTGTTAAAGAGGAGACTGAAGAATCAGAAACGTAATTTCATTAGAACACAGAATAAACTAAATGTCGCTAAATCTAAACTACATTTGTATAAAAAAACATTTCAGATATAAACTCAAAGAGCAGTTTCACACAATCAAAACAATTTTCATCTCTCAGCAATAAGCAGAAAATTGTAATTAATACAATGTTAAAGAAAAATAAAGTGAAAAATAAGAAAGGAATGAAATATAGTGTTGAATTTCTCTTTGATTCTCTTTCTTAAAAAAAAAAAAAAAGTCTCCCGAGGGTTATCGGCACTGTTTGAATCACGTCTTGTTGGTCTTGTTGCCTTTGCCACCAGAAGGTCATTTGAGAAAATTGGTGAAAGGCTTTAAATGTTCATATGGCATAAATAATAAGCTACTGCTCAAATTTTTAGTGGAAAAATGGAGATGGAGCCATTGTCTTGTTGCGAAACCTTGTTATTGTCCTGTATTTTACTGCTGGCAAATTTAGATGGCGGCTTGCAATCAGTTCTTCTAATCTCACGAAGTTACTTAATAAATTTTTGAGGAGCGGTTTCACAGTGCCTTAGCTCTCTGCCTCGTGTTGTACCGTTACTGGCTCCCTTTCAAACGTAACAACAAGAGTAGTGTTCTAAAGGACACCATATACTTGTGCACTCAGGCCTAGTGAACTGTAGCTAGATTGGCCACGAAGATTTTACAAGAAGTTTTTACATAACATATGAACAGTGACAATGACAAACTCTATAGCTTTAATCTATTTTTATTAACAAGATATTTTCGTGAGAGTTACTTAATGTACCATATTCCCTTTTCATCCATAACACCCTCCCTTTTCCATGACACATAATTTTTAGTATAATTAAGTTAAAACTTTGTTAAAATGTTTTTAACATTTAAGACAGTAAGAGTGTGTCCTTGTTGTGCCATACTCCTAAACATATATAGCTGAAGATTTCTATAAAGTAGATGAAACATGTTCTACAGTTTTTAATTCGTCTTAGGCAAATAAAACAGCATCGATCAGGTGGAACCATTGTGTTTTTTCACTTCTTTTAACAACTTAACAACCCTGTGATTATGTTGAATGCAATCGATCATCATCTGTTTTTCTCACAACGTGCACTAGCGAGCTCTCTCGTCAACATTCGAAAGCGATGTCAAGAGTCGATTATTAATACCCATCAACTGGTATACTGTAAACAAAATTCGAAATGAAAGAGAACAGGTTTCCGTAATAAATGGATGAATAATGTGACTGATAGCAGTTCTTAACTCATTAGAAATAAACGATCGCTTAATTTGAATGCCATACACTGAAATTAAGTAAGATTGTGCTATGCCTCAAGCTACGACTCAGTGCATCACTGATTTCAGTGGTTAGTTTATATATTCTCAGGTCTGGTCAAATTTCAGAAAGGCTATTTATTCTCCCATGTAAATTTATAGTGAAAAGGTTATTATTCTACTGGGCTTGAAATATGTTTTCCTGATACATACACGGTCAAGTTAGGTGAAACTGTTTGAATAAGAAAACCGAAATGTTTGCCACAGAAGCCTCTGGAGTGATAGTATTACAATTTTTAAGAATGAAAATGAACGTACGCATTCAAGTAGTATCGGTATTAGAAAAATAATGAGTAAGCTGTAGTACGGAAATCACCAACGAAAACGCTAGTTCTGAACAAAATTATTGCTGTGTCATACAGATGTTAATGCATGTGGATTTTTCCTTGATATAGTGAATCTGCTACAGCAAGTAAATTTTCCACCATTATGAATTCTCACTATAATGGACTTGTACTGTATATAATTGAGGTTCTTCAGTCTGTTGAAAACTAATTCACGATAAAATGAATGCAGATAACTGAAAAATAAAATAACAGATTACACCTGAAAAAGATAACATTAATTAAAACCAGAAATAAGTAAATAAGAACATTTCTTCTCTTGTAGAATAGGATATGAAAACTTCCTTCAATAAAACTCAGGCAGAAAATCAGTTTTTTTTTTTCCATCTGGGTACAAGTATACGCATATCATTAACACATCCTACCACACTGTCATTAGCCAAGTGCCCAAAATTACGAGGCAACTTTTATAGGTCCGAATCTGAAAAAATATTTTTGGCTTCACGTTAGTTTTCTGGAAACTGTTTTCTTCCTCGAATCAGATTTTACATGACACTATTCATTATCTTTCTGAGCAATTTGGTATGATGTCAAAATATCTGGCTTTATAACCGAAGCCTTGGAAATTGGACCATACATCTGGGGGCATTCTTACCACAGTGAATGTAAATAGTGCATGTGAAATGTTCATCAGCTGATCATTTCTCATTTGTACACACATCCTCACACTCACTCTCGCACTCTCTCAAGAACCCACAAGGCTGGTCCAGATTAACGCTAGAAAAAGGTAACATAATAACATGCTGCTAACCTTAGCACTGTCACCCAGGTCAGGCAGCAAGGGAGTCTCCAACTTCATGCGTTTCCGCATGCCAGCATAGCAGTACCGAGAGTTACCTCTGGTGCCAAGTCTCCGTGGACGCACACGAGGGAATACCTGTTTCATCACTTTACCGAAGTCAGCTGTTGACAGAGGCTTCATCAGGTTGGTGTTGCAGTATGCTCTGCCATTAGAAAGTACAAAATACAGAACATTTTCTTCAAGTAAACAATGTGATCATATATTTCAAGGGGAAAAAAAAAAAAAAAAAAAAAAACACCTATATGCCACCATCTGAAAATATTCCGCAAAACAGTTATAAACAGTCCTAAGAATTATATACGCCAGAAACACTTCACATATGCATGCAAATATGTTCTTAAAAACCTCAAAATATGCACAAAAAACAGAATCTTCCTGTGTAACATAATTTCTTTTACTAACCTATCATACTTATACTTTTAAAAGATTGAAACTGTAATAGTTTATAGACAGCTCTTCATAGTTCAATAGGTATACACCACTCCGAAACGACTCTTTACAAGAAGATCATTTTAATTTCTCTCATGGGAGTGTCCTGTCTCCTGCACTTTTACAGATATGGTTAAGGTTTAAGAGGAACATTTTTCCTACAACGAACATGAACAAAAGGGTGCTGAGAAATATTGATAAGAGATAAATAGGCCTACATACTTGGCAAAAACCAACGCGTCCACCATTTGTAAGGCAGGTGTAGCCACTGTGATAGAAGCATTTTCTTAGCACCTTAATCTCTAGGCATCTTCCTTTCACTCCTTGACTGATGTGGAGAGTTTGCAGGTATCACATGACTATCACGCATACTTAACAGAGTTTTTCCTTTCTTGGATAGAAGGCAGAATGGGAGTGAAGGGGGTGGGTACTTAACAAGTAAGGAATAGCCTGTCAGTATGGAATTCCACAAACCCCTACTTTCACAAACTTGTACAGTTGGCCAAAATTGGCTTGCTTCATGTGTGTCGGGAGTAAGAATAATGCAAATACAACACATGCACTAACGTTCAAATATGCTTAAACATGACTATAACCTTTCATTGCATGAGATTTGTCAAACCCCAACATATGGTAGAGATATGTTACCCCAGTAAATACCTGCATCTGCATACAATTCTCAGCTCTAGTTATAAACAAATCCAGAGAAAGTGTTACCTGTTTAATATTCTTACTACTTACATTTTCTATAATCTTTTATAGATCTCATAATATTCTAGTATCCCTAAACCATACACGAAAGACTGGGGGAAAAAAAAAAAAAAGGAATCAAATATCTGATATTTTCAAAATAAACCTATTTTGAGTGAGCAATTGTTCACAATTTAGGAGATCAGTGGAGTCTGGCCTTACAACATTCAGACAACAAAGTTCATGGCAATCAGCAATGCTGTATCACCACAAACGGACATGGACTTTGAAATCAAAACCAGAAGTGTGTTTCTGTAAGCTCCGATCTGAAACTCGTTAACATGTTACTGGTGCTGCTTTAAGACACCGAACTCTGCACGTATTGCACTGCAATATAGCGCATATTTCCTTGAAGTGGAAGGTTTGATTTTTCAAATTATATACTTTAATCCCTCAATCGATAGCATTTTGTTCACTCTAATTTGAGTGTTATTCCAAGGAATGTTTAGCTCTTCCACCAGAGGTTATCGCTGTATTTGTATGCTACCCAATGACTACTACGCAGATTTCTTGCATTACACCTGTCTTTTTTCTTGGGGAACAACCACACGGGTTAATAAGGGCTCTCAAGACGGTTCATTCCCCAACCTATTTCCCTATCACTGTCTTGCATTTGTTCTGTCGTGAGTAGAGATAGCTTCTACAAACAAGTGCAGGTTATCGAGTGGGGAAACAGAAGATGTTGAGTGATTCAGATGAGAGTTTGTTAGAATCAGATGGTGATTTGAGTGATGTGGATGATGTTGCTATACACAGCTATTAAATTTCAATGGGAGAACATGTCTAATTACAATGGTCAAAGAGAACAGTTTATTGGAAACTCAGGATCTCAGAATGAAGCAACTGGGGAATGTGATAGTGTGGAGGTTTTTAAGATGTTCTTTACAGATGAGCGAGTAGAATTGATAGGGCATGAAACAAATATATATGCTTACCAAAGAATACGTTCTATACCAAACTCAACTATTAAGGTAAGTTAACCATCACATTTTCTAAAAGAATAGAGTTTCTTTAATATGTATGTGAAAGTATTATTGACATCCATAAAATAGCACAGAAGTTATACTGCTTGAATCTGAAACTTTAAGTACCAGGCTTAAAACTCCTCCTGCAGCACAGAAACGACCAGGCATTTAAATCCACCACCTTGAGGGATTTTACAGAATATTGAAGATACTATGGGTAGACAATGTCACTAACAAGAAGTCCCAACTCACGCAAAACAAAGCAAAGCAGCCCATATGGCCTGATCCACAGATCACAGAAGGCAAGATAGAAGAGAAATGAGAATGTGGGCAGAGAAGATTATCCCGGAGAGCTGCTCGACATTCACGATACAGCAACTTCAATATGAGAAACATAAAATAAGAAAACTTACTCCATGATGGTCATCAAGCTTCTGTGAGGAGACGGAGGGTTTAATATAAATCATAAAAATTATATTTTTATATTTTTTCTTGAACTGTCCTATACCTCTCTATACCTTGGTGTGTCTATAAAATTTATGTTTGGAATCAAAACAACAGTAGCTGTAAAAGAAACTGGACCAGTGGTATTGAAAGTATGGTAAGCAGGCTCATCTCAAGGGCGTAGCTCCTAACTGAATTATATGTTCGGAGTGTGTTAAGTATATCTGTTCAGTTGATTTCTTTGTCAGTTCGATGACAGCCGAATATTGAATCGTCGGCATTCAGACTAACAGTTATCAGTGAATTACTTGTAAAGTTGACTGGGAAGTATATATATAATTTCAAGCCATACTATATCTCGCCTGTGGAATAAAAAGGATACATCACCAAATTAAGCTTGATATACCTACAGCTGATACCAACTCAAAGGAATACGTCGTAATAACACTCAAAGCGTTCAAGGTACTGTAAAGTGAACCAGTGAGGGATAAATTTCTTGTACAACTTCTAAATGTCAGGACAAGAGGAATTCAAATTTAATGCCTAGTTTCTTTCAGTTGTAATGTCATAATTCTGTATTCTCATCTGTTTTACTGCAGCAAGTCTTACTATTTTTAGACATAATTTAAAGAATATAGTTTGTTCAATATAAAATTAATTTATCATTTTATTTCAATGGTAGAATTAGATAACCTCAAATTTAATGGTATGTTATCAAAAGTAAGCTCATTACCTCACACCTAGAGATATTCAAGACTCTCATTCTATTATTGCTGCATTGAGTTCTAGCTGGCGCCCATCAACAATTGTATGTGTAAGTAATCAGGTAAGAAAGTGTGAGTACATAGTCCGACGACTGAGTATTTTATTTCATGAATATTTTAATATTATTTCATTTTAATTTAACTTTATCCAATGCTTCCTTTCTTTTTTTTTCTTTGAGTAAACACAGACCTAAGCCAGTCGTGATATTCTTGTGAGGGTGTGTAGTGAAGAGAGTTATTGTGTCGCGATAAGATGACCAGTTACAAACACAGTATTCAACCTGAGGAAATTGAAGACATACTACTGAACGATGATTCTGGAGATGAATTCATCCCTGATTTCAGTGACAGCGATAGCAATTCCGATTACATGTTATAAATCTCATTTTCTTGGTCCGTATTGAACTGTCATAATATTTATTCAAAACAATTTTTGAAGATGTCCACCTTCTCAATACAATTTATTTTTCTTTACAAATAGAATCTTTACATTAGCATTGAATTGTTAGGACATGTTTCACCCTAATTTAGGGTATCATCAGCCAGTTTCATGACTCAAAATCTTTAATTGCAACCAGAATTCTGATTATAATATTAAGACTTTTTTTAAACCATTTAGTTTATGCTATTTTAAAATTTATTGTTTAACAATACATAAGAGTACCCATTTACTAGAATAACTACACTCAAATGCACCCGGACACCTGGCTGAACATGACGTACAAGTTCGTGGTGCCCTCCATCAGTAATGCTGGAATTTAATATGGTGTTGGCCCACCCTTAGCCTTGATGACAGCTTCCACTCTCACAGGCATACGTTCAATCAGGTGTTGGAAGGTTGCTTGGGGAATGGCAGCCCATTCTTCACGGAGTGCTGCACTGAGGAGAGGTAGCGATGTCAGTCGGCGAGGCCTGGCATGAGAAGGGAAGATAGGAAACTTAAAAGGGTCCAAAGGTGGACCCTTTTAAGTTTCCTATCTTCCATTCTCAGTTCAATACGGACAAAAATGAAATTCTTAGATTTAAAAAAAAAAGCCTGGCATGAGGTCGGCGTTCCAAACCCTCCCAAAGGTCTATAGGATTCAGGTCGGGACTCTGTGCAGGCCAGTCCATTACAGGGATGTTATTGTCATGTAACCACTCTGCCACAGGCCGTGCATTATGAACAGGTGCTCGATCGTGTTGAAAGATAAAACCGCCATCCCCGAAGTGCTCTTCAACAGTGGGAAGCAAGAAGATGCTTAAAACATCAATGTTGGCCTGTGCTGTGACAGTGCGACGCAAAGCAACAAGGGGTGCAAGCCCCCTCCATGAAAAGCATGACCACACCATAACACCACCGCTTCTGAATTTTACTGTTGGCACTACAAACGCTGGCAGATGACGTTCACCGGGCATTCGCCATACCCACACCCTGCCATCGGATCGCCACATTGTGTACCGTGATTTGTCACTCCACACAACGTTTTTCCACTGTTCAATCGTCCAATCCTTACACCAAGCGTGGCATCGTTTGACATTGACGTGCGTGATGTGTGCCCTATGGGCAGCTGCTTGACCATGAAATCCAAGTTTTCTCACCTCCTGCCGAACTGTCATAGAACTTGGAGTGGATCCTGATGCAGTTTGGAATTCCTGTGTGATGGTCTGGATAGATGCCTGCCTATTACACTTGACGACCCTCTTCAACTGTCGGCGGTCTCTGTCAGTCAACAGACGAGGTTGGCCTGTACGTGCTCGTGCTGTACGCGTCTCTTCACGTTTCCACTTCACTATCACATCAGAAACAGTGGATGTAGGGATGTTTAGGAGTGTGGAAATCTTGCGTACAGACTTCTGACACAAGTGACACCCAATCACTCGACCACGTTCGAAGTCCGTGAGTTCCGCGGAGCGCCCCATTCTGCTCTCTCACGATGTCTAATGACTACTGAGGTCGCTGATATGGAGTACTTGGCAGTAGGTGGCAGCACAATGAACCTCAGATGAAAAACGTATGTTTTTGGGGGTGTCCGGATACTTTTGATCACATAGTGTACATGTGTGAAGAATGCATTGAGACAATGTTAATCCTTAAATAAAATCCTTAAATAAAATCAATAAACAATAGTAAAAAACTTAAGAAAGGGAAAACTAATGAATGAATATGAAAATATCTACATTTTATTGACTAATACTTCAATAAAAACCTTAATTTGAATGACACAATAGACACAAAAAACCCTCTATACGATTTAATTCCACGATTACTAAAAATAATGAAAATAAAGGAGAGTACTTTTATAAACGTAAATAAGTCTTCTCATAAGAAAGTCCCACCCACAAGACCGGCCAATACACCGCCCGCTTGCCCTTCCCCTTCCTCCCCTCTCCCGCAAACAGTACACAGATACAACACAAGGTGTGCAGGCTCAATTACAGCCAGACAGTAAGTGTCACCGAGACAAGCTAGCCGCGAGAAATATAAGGCGGTAAGTGATAGATTCCAACGCCTTTCACTTTTAATTTAACAATATTCATTCCCTATAGTAAAACATACTCAATTGAACTCAGTTTTTCATAATGAAGTTCCTGAATTCATAACTTATATGAACACAATGAAAAGTGCCCCTTTCGACTCTCTTCAACAACAAGCGTCTCACTACTTTAACAACAAAACATCTATAAAAAGAGTGACAAAAAAATGTATGTACTCATTTTACCGACATAAATCTGAATTTACAGAGGTGACGCGAGATCAACACACGACAGTTAAAATCAAATAATGATTTCTAAACTTTTTTACAAAACTGTTATGAAATTGCCCTTTTAAACATAGCATGCAGTATCAAATAGGTCAACTTAGTCAACTATTTATAAATTCAAACTGACAGTATATATAGGGATATTCATTTTACGTATGTTCTCTCAACAGGAGTCAACACAAGTGGAGCAGTTAGAACACCTTAATAAAAGAGTTTTCAAACAAACATTAAAGTGTATCATGAAGAATACATGTCCAAGGAAGAATCATCATATTAATAAGCAAATAAGACTGATTTTAAATAACAAGCCAAAGTGATTCCACATTATTAAATTTATAGTCCATTTGTGTATCCCAGAAATTTTGTTTAAGTATTAACATTGTCTGAATACATTTTTCTTCACACAAGTAGTTATTCTAGTCATATGGGTACTTTCATGTATTGTTAAACAAGAAATTTTAAAATAGCATAAACTAAATAGTTTAAACATTTTAAAATATATTATAATCAGAATTCTGGTTGTAATTAAAGATTCTGAGTCAAGAAACTGGATGAGGATGCCCTAAATGAGGGCGAAACGTGTCCCAACAACTGAATCGATGTTAATGTAAAGATTCTATTTGTAAAGAAAAATAAATTGTGTTGAAAAGGTCGACACCTTCAAAAATTGTTTTCAATAAATAAAAAATAGCAATTCCGACAATGATATACCAGACTCTGGGCAAAGTGAAATTCAGCACATTCAAATAACCGATGCAGATCCATCTTATTGCCCAGCTACAATCAATTCCTCTAGTCGGGTAGGATTAAATGTTGACATAGAAAACAGCAACGAAATTATGTCTTTCATCAATTTATTTGTAAATGATGATTTCCATGAATATATATGCCATCAGACAAACCTTTACGCGGAACAAGTTATTAGTGAAACACAACGTCAATTCACTAAATATTATATTTTTCAGACATGAAACTGGTCAATGTAAATGAGATGAAAAAGTTTTGGGACTAATGTTTGTAACGGGAATAATTCAAACACCAGACCTGAAAATGGACAGGACAGAGAACACACTATTTTTGGGTTGCTGGTTTATTTCGAAAATCATGGCAGGGACCTGGCTTGAAAACATATAGGTGTTTTTGCACTTTAGTGACAGCAGTCATTATGAGGGGAATCCTGATAGGCTATACAAAATTAGGCTGATTCTCAAAAGGCTCAGTGACCAGTTTTCAGTTGTGTACACCCTGGATTGGAAAATCACCCTTGATGAAGGAATGTTAGCTTGGAGGGGCCGCTTGCGTGTCAGAGTTTTCAATCCAGGAAAAATTAACAAGTATGGGATTTTGGTAAGGATGTGTGAATCCCCTACAGGGTACATATGTAAGCTGAAAATCTATGAAGCAAGTGGCATGAACATCCACGACAATATATTTGACTTATTAGATCCCTACCTTGGCCAGGGGTATACAGTGAACATGGACAATTCTTACAATGGTGTTAGGCTTAGCCAAGGAACTGCGTGAATGAGAAATGGCTGTATGTGGGACAATAAGGCAGAATAGGGAACTGTCTAAGGAATTCAGGGAAAGGCAGAAGAAGTTGAAAACAGGGGAAATTACTTTTGATAGGGACAATGAAGTACTGCTATGTTCATGGAAAGACAAAAACTTCATTACCCATGGTTTCACCTGTACATTCTGCAGAAATGGCTGAAATTCCAAACAAGTTCGGGAAAAAAAAATGAAACCTGTAAGCATCACTGATTATAATCAGTTTATGCACGGAGTGGATACAGCCGATCAGTATTTGGCAATGTATACATTCAAGAAAAAAAAAAAAAAAAAAAAAAAAACACAGTGAAGTGGCCGAAAAAATGTTTTTCTACATTTTGTAGTGTACATTTTTAATGCATTCAGACTTTTCCAAAAATCCAATAACTCAAAAATAACTTTCCTGACATTCATGCAGACAATATGTAGAAACTTCTTACAAGACAGTGAACATGAAGAACTATCAAAACCCACGAATATTTGTGTGTCGCCGGTCCCATCTCAGTCTTCAGTAAGCTCATCAGCATCCATGTGTAGTCCACCGGTGCAGCCCCCTAAGGGAATCCGGCTAATAATCCACCATCATAAATTCCCAGCCATGAAATAGGACAATTTCCTAACCAGACAGTGCAGAGTGTGCGCGAAAAGCAATGTCCAGCGTAAAACCAGGTGGTTCTGTGGAAAGTGCGGTGTGCCTCTTCATCCAGGAAAACGTCAAACCCGGTACCATAGCCTCAAGCACTACTAGCAATCATCCTCAACGTATGTTGACATTTTCAATATTGTACCTACAATTGTTTTCATCCAGTGACATTTAATGTAAAATAGTGCACTATAGAGATGAGCGGATTTAAAAAGGCTGGGCTGGAGGTTTAAATGAAGTTTAAATGAGGAGCCGGTAGTGAACGTGTTAAGTTCTTCAAAAACTTGTAAATGTTAGGATGTGGAGACTCACATGACCCATCTCTATACAGGAATTTCCACAGTCAATACTTTTTGCTCAATTCGAGCTTCAAAGAAACAAGCTCACCCATTCCATTGACTACGTATGTATTTACTGTACTGCACTTTAAAAAAAATGTTTCAAAATCCACTCATTAACAATTTTTCTTCAATAGCTGAGCATACGGTACAATTGTAACCGCTGCATTACATAATACTCCATAATACTCTTGTGCGTGTGTGTGTGTGTGTGTGTGTGTGCTGTTGATGCTTGTTGTTTAAAGGGGCCTAACATCTAGGTCATTGGCCCCTAATGGTATGAAATGAAACAAAATGCAATGACAATTTAAAAGTACAAAATTCATCCACTGACCAGAATTCAAAACGTGATGATGAAGAATAAATGGATGAATATGAATTTAAAACAGTGGATCAGTGGATCCAACCTGCAATGCCTCACCTTCCCAGAAACAATACCGTATTAGTGACCAAGGGACTCTTCCAAAGCACAATCCTGAATCAATGATTCTTGTTGTCTAAAGAGATTCAATATCCAGGTCAACAGTCTCTCATAATGGCACTCATCGCTAGTAAAGTAGAACCATGGTATATCTCAAGTTGCGGTACTAATCAAAGGTAGCGTAAACTCACGGTGTTCCAAAGATTATGGTACTACTCACAAGTATTGTATGTCGTACAGGTAATATGGTGTTTCTCGCATAATGGCACCACCCGTAGGCAACGCAAACCCATGGTGCACCTCACATAGGGGTACTAATCACAAGGACTCATACTATCCCATGGCGTTCCTCACAGAGTGGGTGCTAAACACAGGCAACGCCCAGACCCATGGTGTTTCTCACATAATGGTACAAATCACAGGCAACGTAAGCCCGTGATGTTCCGCATATAGTGATACTAAACGCAGGTACTGGAAACCCACGGTAAACCGCTCTCTGCTGCTACTAATCACAAACCTATTGTGTACCTAACATAGTGGTACTACTCACAAGTAAAGGCGACCCCTGGCTTTCCCCGAGTGATGGCACTAATCACAAGCAGGTTCATGGTTCTAATACAATCATCCCTTTGTCACCCCTTACGAGAGGCAGGGGATAGCGTGGGTGTATTTGTCTGCATCCCCCACCCACAGGGGGGTTTGTGTACTGTTGCTACACAATGAAAATCTCATAATTCCACTCAACAGAAAGCCATGGTTCTCCACCTGTCTTGTGAAGGCTTGCCGTGTTTCCTGACGAGGCAACAGAAGAATACAATGGTCGAATAATTGGGCTGTCATCAACTGCTCAAGCTGGTTCGACATATACGTGTACAGACCTACGAAATGTAAGTCAGGAGCGTTTTGATGTATACTTGTATGGACTAGGCTAGCGATGTTGGAAATATACCGTATTAATGCAAATAATTCACGCATGTTTTAAAAAAAAATTGAGCCATAAAATTGGGGAGCAGGTTTTGTGTCAAGGTTGGCAACACACTCCTGGCTCACCTAGTTTTCGATATTGGGTGTACATTTATGCTTTGTGTAACTGCAGATGGAAGAAAACTGCCCACCATATGTCATATTTAAAGGGAAAACAATTCAGACTTTAAATTTAAAACTGCCTTTACATTAAAAAAAAAAAAAAAAAAAACAGTATTTTACACAGTAATTTAAATTCAAAATTTCTCCATGTCACGATAGAGTGCGTCTTCTGGAACATGCAGGGGTAGCTTTCCACACTTTCACTCACTTCGGTGTGTCGACAGTGTTTCATAGCTGCTAAGTTTGAGTGAAATCGTAATTCTTTTGCATTCAGTGTTTTAAGGAACGCCACAGTATCACGTAATAGACATTGTGTGAAGGAGAAAAATCCGCGAACATTGGCGATTCTCTTTGGTGATTCAGACAAATGGCAAAAAAAGCGAGGCTCATAATTATAATCAATTTGTACGCAACGAACAATACTGCCAATGCCAATGAAACTGCATTGTTTTTATATGCCTAGCCTAAACAGACTTTTTAAAAGGAGATGGGGTCACTATACTGTGTTGCAATGCAGACGGAGGCAAAAGACATCCTCCCCTTGTGATAGGAAAGTTTGATACGCAACGAAGTTTTAAGGGCATCGGGTACTTTCCGTGCAAATACAAGGCATCTAAAAATGCACAGAGTACAGTAATCCAATGAATAAAGTACTTGCATAGAGGAGCCAGCATAGACTTCCGGTCTTTGAATTATTTTTTTCCCTCTCCTTTTGTTGCGTGAGGTTATGTTGGTCAATGAGTTATCCAAGTGCATTATTTGAATGCTGTAAATGCACCTTGGATACATTTTGGAAATAGTTATTTTCCAATGCATCTGAAAGATTTAAACTGTGAATCAATGTTAATTGCATGCAGTAACGGATCTTAGAATATTTTTTGACGCGGTAAGGGTTGGCATTTCTGAAGTATGAGTTGGCGATTAATTCAAAATAACATTATTTGAAGTCCGATTTTTGCATCCTAACGACTTTGAATTAACAAAGTTTTACCATATCTCAAAAATAACATCTGAGTTCGCCGGTGTGCCTGTTTCAACTGTTTACATTGCACAGAAAAGAATTGCCTACCACTGGTCATGTTAATATTTGCGTAAAAAAAGACCGCGTGTGAAAAGTGTTTTAGACATGGAGTGTAGCAAATTTGTAAGTAAGTTAGGAGGATTCTAGTGATGTAAGAGAACGAATCTTTCGATCTACAAGGAATCGAGCCTACTGCCAGTTCAGATTAATGAAATAGTTGGGCCTAATTGATAATTTTCCTGGCAAATATATTTTATAGCAGTGATAATGTATTTCTCAAATATGTTCAGGCAAAGCAGCTATATTCATAAATTTACACGTTCATATTTACTAAAGACCACGAGGACCTCGCGGAGTGATATGAAATGTTTGTTTATGCCTATGTTACTCTTTCAATAGAAGGAATTTTAGTTGATTTAATATTTTTTTTTTCAAAATTAGCCTTCTTAAAATTAGGGTGCGGCGATTATTCGTTGGCGGGGGTTATTCGCGTGAATACAGTACATTTGCGTGCCATCTGTTGGTTGCCAACATGAATTTATTGCAAGGCTAGCAGCACAGGGTATTTTTCTACGCAGGGGAGCATCCTCTACCGTAATATGGCATTGTGTTGGCATAAAAAGAATTTGTCTCATCAACATTGATCAGTGTAAACAAACATGGCAGCGTCTTTGAATGGTCTGTATTTATCTAATGCAGCTCTCGAACGCATGTTAGGTGAAACTACTGATGAGAATGATTCAAATGATATGAAAGTGTTAGTGATGACTATACACAGCAAGAAATTACGTGTTATGCAAATCACGATAGTAATAATAGTGAGTGCTAACCCGGATGGTCATGACCACCTGTTGATTAGAATTTTCATCCAACAAAAATACCTTTCACGGGTGACTGTGGCCCAACTAATGTAACGAGTGTTTTGGAATCTTTTTCATTGTATTTTGATGAAGTGTTAGTGGGTATTATTGTTAGGGAGACGAACAGATAAGCAGGAAAAAAAAAAGTTCAGGAATGCAGTCCCTTGAATCAAAGGTCCCGAATGAAACAGTGGAAAGAAGTGACAAGGAAAGAAATCTCAGTCGTTCTCGGCTTGTTTTTATGAGTATAATTCCGAAGCCAACACTCACATCGTATTTTAGTAGGGATCTTCTCTTCCTTGAAACCTGAATTTTCCCTCAGACCACAACACTCGACAGATTTGACCTAATTTTGAAATTTCATGCTTCAAAAAAATTACATGATATGAACTGCATATTCACTTATTTTGAACAAAATCGGACAAGTCATTTAGAAGTTAGAGCAATGTTTTTGACAGCAAGTACAATTGTGATGTTTGTCCAACCCTTGTCCTGTTTTCCTACGGGGTCAGGTATGAGGTGTGATGAATCTGTCGTGGCAGGTTTTTATGACCGGATGCCCTTCCTGACGTCAACCTCATCAGAGGAATTAATAAGATGAAATGAATGACGTGATCTATGACAGTAGGGAGAGGGTGAAACACGGTGCCGGCACACAGCCTACTCCCGTCGAATAGCATCAAGGGCTCTGCTCAAGGCTTAACATCTCCATCCGACAGACAAATCACCATCAACAGCGTCATATGCCCTCACTCTATATCACTGCGGAGAGGTTTGGAATTTAATCCCGCCTTTTGGCACGCAATCTAGTGATTAGAAGTTGTATTACACCACCTCCCCCACCCTGCTGGCCAACATTCTGATGGTGAAAATTTTTTCGGGACTCGAACTGGCTAACCTCGTTTTAGACTTCAGCGCCTTAACGATCATGGTCACCAGGCAGGCTAGCATGTACGATTGTGATATTTCTCTAAAATTTGTTGATGCTGTGGGGTAAAACTTTGTCAACTTTCAATACCGGCTTGAAGGGTTAAACACTGAAAATGGCAGAAACAGTTCTTCAACCATTGCTCAATTTTACGCTGCTTCATTAAGTTTACTCCAAAAGAGTTACGAGGTTTCCTTTGTGCAGCGATGATATATACATACAATACATTATTGTTATTATTGCGGAACAGGATGGTGCAGCGGCTTAGCTGGTTTGTTTCCTGGAGCCGGTGGGGTGAGATTTTCAGTGAAAAATCCGTGATGTCAGAAAAAGTATGCAACCTTAAATCCCGCCATAACTCTTTCATGACTCAGTGCATGCAGGGACACTGCGCAAGCTGATGACATTATAGTTAATATTATTTGGCATCCCACAACAATGATTTGTTATTTCTGGTATAATCACAATAAGCTCATACTTCCGAGGGTACAGAGCTAAAACAATACTGGATTTTGGAGGTACGCCAACATAAAAGCTTTAATACCATTGAACGGGTCATATAGTAAATCTGAAATTAATGCAGAAAATAACAGAATGGGTACAATACAATTTTTCTTTACGTCGCACTGACAGAGACAGATCTTGTGGCGATGATGGGTTAGGAAAGGGCTTGGTTGGGAAGGAAGTATCATGGCCTTAATTAAGGTACAGCCCCAGCAGTTTCCTGGTGTCAAAATGGGAAAACCACAGAAAACAATCTTCAGGGCTGCCGAAAGAGGGATTTGAACCAAAGCAATAACATACGATTGAAAAAAAAAAAAAAAAAAAAAAAAAAAACCAGAAAAGACTGCAATAAATTCTGAACATTTTTAATACTACCTCAGACAAAGCATTTATTTGTATTGTGTGAAGGATAGTAACTGTAAATTACCTGGAAACTAACAATTTAGGACTAGATCAGTATGCATCAAGTTAGGTTAGGCAAGTGGAAACACGGATTAGCCAGAGCAGCGAAGGAGAGTAAACAAGTGGAGTTCAACATGTGTTCAAAGAGCACTACGCTTCATGATCAAGGCTGACGGTGTACCTGCCTCTGCAGTGTATTGGTTAGCGCTATTAGTTGCCAGACATTTAAGAAAGGTGGTCAAAATAGCTACATGCAGCTCACCTCGACTGGGGGTGTTCCTGGAAAGAGCTGCATCACCACTGGATGACACATGAGTTTACTTTTAACAAATTCTGTCATGAAGAGAAAGGAAATTATGCTAAAATACCAATTTGGGCTCAGAAAGCCAGCACTCTACTGCCTGAACCACTGGGATAAACACAATGATAAGCCCGAGTGGGATGAACAAGCAACAAACAGATTCTTCACACAGTGATTCTATACAAGGTGATTGACCTTCTTAAGCTACTTTACATCAAGCTTAACAACCCCACTGAACGCACTCCATTTGATACAAGATATTACATTGAACTGGCGAGTGGCATGCACACACTGAGAACAATTCTCTCAGTTTCAACATTCCTTCACCTGAGCTCAACTATCACTGAACTGTATTGTAATTTTGGACATTCCATTCAAAAAAATCCTTAACACCTCAAATATTTATTGACATGTACTGCCCTATTAAACTGTAAACTGTCTTGTTTTTGTAACATACATGGGTTGAGGTTGTCATCTATTAACAGATTTCAGTTTAAGTGCGAACACAGCCTACAGTAGGCTTTGACACAGCAATGTACACCACTACACTACTGCCCAAAAATCTGTACAATCTCGTGACTTATTTACTATGTTGTCATTAAAAGTAACATGGCCTGCCCCACTAGTTTGCATACTGTCTTGTCTCCAGCCTGAGAAAGCTGTCAAACACCAAAATAATGCACAAAGCAGACCCAATCAAGCATTCATATAATGGTTGTAGAGAACATCACAAAATGTTATATACTGTCTAGACTAGCATTAGTTGAACATTCTCTTAAAGCAGCCAGTATACTTTTATATAAATCACTAGAAGAGGCCATAATCCAAAAAGGGTTGCATGTCAAAGACCATCTGCTTTAGGTTTGCTGTAGAAAAAGTGAATCACCCTACATCATGCTTGCCAGCTAAATATTCTAATAGTGAATATGAAGACTCACAAGTACTCATCATATACATCCTGCTTTGGCAGCGAAACGTCTGGATCCTCCTCCAGGTGCGTCTTGATCCATGTGATGGTCTGCTGAATCTCATAACGGCTGCCCAGAGGATTCAACGGTCTACAAACAAAAAATACTACCATTTTAACAACTGTATTTAGAAAACCTACAAAGGAATCTGAAAATACTGTTCATGGAAGTATCCTCTCTATTTTTTGTGGTCCTAAGAACATCTCTTCAAGTATAGTACCATTTTTGCTAATTTACTATCATAGACTGTGGAGAAGGTATCCAGGCAGCAGGAATAAAAGTAACAGAGAAGAAATCGGACATTACGAGATGGACGACATGATTTTATAATTAAAATTTTAAAATGTATCTACTGGTTATAGTTTAAAATAAATGGTGATGAAAATTGATTATGAGATTAAAACAATCAGTGGATCTGATTCGCAATCCACTATTTCCTAATCAAAGCATAGAAAATAGAGGTGATAATGAAATAAGGCATTGCCTGGAAGTACAGAAATATATATATATATATATATATATATATAATTCATGTTTGAAGTTAAAACAACACATTAAAATACACAAACATGAACTAAAATAGAGTCAATGAGGAAAAATTGCAGTTCAAACAAATACACTAAGACAAAGGACAAGATTACGCACGATAAAAAAGACCACTATCCCTCATAAAATGGATGATGATGTCTGCTGATTGCTCATCTCGCAGGATGAGGGAGATGGTACTCGAGAATGTTAGCCTACGGCGCAGATCGACCAGCTCCCCGCACTCCGTAAGGATGTGTATCACAGTAAGATGATTGCAATTACACACCGGAGGGGGTTCTCCTTTCAACAAAAGGGAGTGCGTTAGTATGCCGTGTCCGATCCCAAGACTACATAATACTACTGCTTCCCTCCGCGAAGCCCGAAGGGAAGTCCTCCATATCTTCGTTGTACGTTCTATCGCTCTCAGCTTATTTGCAAGTGGAGTGACCTGCCACTCCATCTCCCAATGGGACATAACCAAGTGTCTCAGCTGAGAGCGAATATCACTTGCTGGAACCTCATAAGGCAACGGGGGCAGTGTAAAGCTCAAAAGTGGTCAACAGAGGTCTTTGCGGAGGAAAACCGAAAGCCATGTTCTAAGGTCCACTGCTCCACTCTCCTAATAGCTTGCTGTAATTGTCGCTTTGCGACTGCCATATTATGCGAGCTATAGTGAAGAGCAAAATTGTCCACATATAGCGATGGTATTACTGCTGAACCAGCAGCAGCGACAATACCGTTTATGGTAATTGCGAACAGAGTGACACTAAGAACCGATCCCGGTGGGACTCCATTTTCTTGAACATGGTATTGTGAATATGCCCTCCCTACCCGGACACAGAATAGACGGAGGGACAAAAAATTCGCGATAGATACCGGCAAGTGAACTCTGAATCTCCACTGATGCAGAACTGAAAGGATACCATATCACCATGTGGTGTCATAGGCCTTTTCTAAGTCACAGAAAACAGCTACCAAATGCTGTTTGCAGTGAAACGCATTCTGGATAGAGCTCTCCAGGCATACTAAGTGGTCAGTGGTCAAGCGAGCGGCTCGAAAACCACACTGGTACTCTGAGAAGGGTCCTTGTTTCTCCAGACACCACACAAGTCGGCGATTTACCATCCTCTCAAATAGCTTACACAGGCAGTTTGTAAGACAAATAGGTTTGTAACTTCCTGCATACTTAGGATTTTTGTCAGGCTTGAGGACAGGAATGACTATGCCCTCTCGCCACTGAGAAAAACTCGCCCTCTAACCAGATTTGGTTGAATACATGAAGAAAATATAACAGACTATCCTCACTAAGGTGTTTCAACATCTGGTTATGGATATTGTCTGGTCCAGGAAACATGTCCTTGCAAAACACTAAGGCACTGCGGAGTTCCCACTCTGTAAAGGGCACGTTCTAGTCCTCTTAAGCTTGAGTGGCAAAACTAAGGTGATGACGTTCTGCCTCCCGCTTCAGAGCAAGAAAATCGTTAATACAATTCCCGGAGCCAGATACATCTGTGAAATGACTAGCTAGATGGTTAGCAATTGAGAGTGGTACAGTGACGATACTGTCTGCACTGGAAATTCCCGGTACAGAAGATGATCCTTGGATACCTGAAAAATGTCGAAGTTTAGTCCTCACATGAAATGATGGAGTATGTGACGTCATAGGCAACGCATATCTCTCCCACCTTACCGCAGAGTTTTTTTAAATGTTACCAAGTTGACCACAGTAGGCCACCTACGATAACGTTTATGAGCACGATGGCATTTTTTGATAGCTGCTACAATTTCTGCGTTCCACCAAGGAACGAGTTTTCAGCAAGGAGTCCCTGAAAAGGAGTGGACTCCTCAGCAGCAGCAAGAATAACTTGTGATGTAAGTTATTTCCACACCGACGGTTCGCCTGGTCTCGTCGTTAAAGGCAACTGGTGATGTGAACTTTGGTCAATCAGCATGTTTAAGAATCCATCGAGGAGGAGCTTCAACGGATTTTTGTTTCAACAAAGCAAGGATAATGGGGAAATGGTCACTATCAGAGAGATTGTCGTGTGTATTCCATTAAAACAGCGGAACCAACGTTCGGCTGCATAGGCTTATGTCTATGCGAGAATATGTGCCGTATAGTACACTAAAGTGAGCGTTCAAAATACATAAATCTAGAGCTGTTACTAATGTTTCCAGCTCTCCTTCCCTGGGGCAAGGCATCTAAGAGCCCCATATGGGGTGATGGGCGTTAAAATCTCCCAATAAGAGGAAGGGAGGTGGAAGCTGATCTATAAGATCAGTGACATCATTTATGTTAAGAGGCTGGCCTGGTGGAATATAAACATTACACACTGTTGCTACGACAGGCAGCGGTACCCGCTCTGCAACTGCTTCCAGCGGGGTTCTTAGAGGAAACTCTTCACTATAATTATCAGAACGAACAAAACTACCCACGCCACCAGAAGCCCGGTGAGCATAATATCGTTTTGTCGAGTATAATCTGAAATTTCTCAAGACCGTATTATGACCTGGACTGAAGTTTGTCGCCTGAATACAGACTATACTCACCGCGTACTCACTAATGAGTTGTCGTAGCTCAGCAAGATGCCTGCCATAACCATTAAAATTCCACTCTAACAGTGCCATAGTGTGGACTATAAAAAGAGTGTCAGGTTATGAGCAACGAGATGCTCTTAAACCTAAACACTATCAATATCAACACCTAGATGCATAGATGTAGATGACAACTCGACGTCCATCCCGTCATCGACAGACGGTGCGGTGGACGCCCAGAACTTTGACGCTTTCCGGAGGTGGGAAGTCCCCCTACGAGGGGAGCACGCAGGTTTTGGAGCAGGCATACCTGCTGGCGCAGACTCATACCCTCCAGACAGACAGGGGTGATTTAGCCTCCCCCTGCTGTGCCGGCTTAAGACTACCAGCCGGCATAGACTTCTTGTTGGTCAAAGGTTGTGTAGTCCCCACCTTCGAGCTTTTACTCTTTGCAACTTTGCTCTCAGGAGCAACAGTCACCTTGGGCGCAGCGATCACCACGGGTAACGATGTCGTGAAAGACAAACCTGGGAGACTCTGAGCTATCATGCTGTAGTCTAGTGTACTGGCAGGTTTATTTGTGGAATTTAAACTTACGGCCCGCTTCCTGGTAGGAAGGACCATCCAGGGTCTTGATCTCCTGGATCTTCTTCTCTCTCAGATATGTTGGACAGTTCCGATCTCGAGGAGAATGAAGACCAGAGCAGTTAGTGCACCTGTACGGAGTTGTGCACTCCTCCGCGCCATGAGCTACTCTTCCACATGTTCTACACACAGACTGATTCGAACAAGATACTATATGTCCGAATCTCTGGCATTGATAGTGTACCGGGCGGTACACCCCTACGCCACACTTTTAAATCTTGTGCCAAGAAAACCTCCTCTACAGGAGAAACAATGAACTTAAAACTAAACCTCCTTAAACTTTTGATCTGAAGATGTCACTACATTAATTTTGTGATTATGAAGTTGCCAGTACTGTGTGAATTTCAACATGTTTTGTTTTCCGATCTTCAAGAAGTGTGGAGATTCTCTCATAGATGTCTCTGCTAAAAAACTATGATCATGCACCCTGGTGCAAAGTGAAGGAACCTTTTGAAGAAATTTTGTATTCATACATTTTTTCCTTACTAAATTATGTTCGTTCATTTGTGGGTTGGCAATATTGATCTCTTCTTTCCGCCAGTTTTGAATTTAGCCAATCCAGAATTTCTGTAATTAATTTCCGACCAATCATGTATTTCTTCTTCGATTTTGAGTGTAACTTTTGAAGTTAATCATTCATGAAAGGTCTCAAACTTTCCCCGAGGGTTTATAAACTGCTGATTTTCACGTCTCTTGGCCATTTGATCAACATCTATCTAAGTGTGTGGATGTGAAGCAGGAGGCGGGTGGTGCCTCCATCAGGCAGCAGGTCTTCAGCAAGGTAATGGCCATTTAACGTCTTTATTTCTTGCTAGCTCAGCAGTTTAACCCACGGGAAAGGTCCAAAACCTTTACCATGTAACCTATCTTTCTAAACATGTAATTTTCTGCCGGCTTATGTAAGAACTTAATTAAATCTGTAACTGTAATTCGGGGATAGAGAGTGATGTACCCTCTCGAGCTCCCCTTCATTTTGGTTTGAGGCGACTACGATTTGGTAACTGATTTTCTTCTCTTCCTTTATGTCTTAAATAATTCTTATACGAGTCACCTCCATAGTTTGGGAATAGCCCCTGTTTCATTGGCCTGGTGCCTTTTAGGTTTTAAGAAGCTACACAGAGGAGTGCAAGTGTTCGCCTCCTTTCATTTTGTTTTCGGGCCATTTATTTGTCTGTTATTTCTTCTACACGAAGGCCCTGTAGGCTGGGTACGAGATACCCCTGTTTCATTTTTGTATGTTGTGCCTTGATGGCTAGTAATTGTTTCTGATATTGCCTTGAAAAGGCTGGAAGACTGAGAGCGTATCAGCTCTTTTCTAGTGTTGTTGGAATCCCTCTGGGAGGCTTGACATTGTAAAGTGGGAGCAAGTGCTCCATGTTATTAGGGGATTTCTGCCCTTGAACAAATTTGGGCGTGGAGCTAGGAGCTCGAAATTGTCAAACTAGGGGCTTGTAGCCCAAGAAAGTTAAAATTCTTGGATCCTGTTAAATTTTGTTGTTACTGGTTGTTAAAACTCAGAAAATATAACCTTGTTAAAGTTTTAAATTAACTTTGATTTGGTAGTTAGACCCATTCATCCTGGCACCTTCTTTCACCTCTGCTGATCCACCAACCACGGTAACAGATAGTATCGCATAGGAGGCAGGATGTACGGCCTCACATTGCAACGATAAGTTGTTACCTTGAATTTGTCTGGCAACACCGACAACTTGAAAGAGACAATGAAGGCACCAGTGGCAACGTCTTCACCGTTGATCTTGCGCGTACTGCACCAGATGTCACGCCACGGTTCTTCACATCTTCCATCAACTCTTTGTCGGTGTTCAAACTAAGGTCGCGTTGAAATATTACTCCGCATACCAGATTCAAGGATTTGTGCTCCTCCGATTTCACCAAAGTGGTCGCACTTAAGCAACTGATCGGCTTGCAGTGCTGTACAAGTCTTCAAAAGCAAACTACCGTTGCGCATGTTCTTGAGATCCTCAAGTTCGCCGTAGACGCCTTCAATGTCTCTACTAAAACGGATAGATTTTACCAGCATAAAATCATGCCCATCGGTTCTGGTAGCAACCAGAAACCAATGGGAAGCTGGATCCATTCCTTCACGCTGCGCATATTACCAGGGAGTTGAACCTCTCAAGCACGCAAAAAGTAAATACTTCAGTGGGGTACCACCTTGGGATGGGCGATGACATTTCAAAGCCATGCCCAAAATCATCTCCCCGAATGCCACCCACTCCGATTAGGGGTCTCTGTAGCTGAACCAAGCAGCCAAGGCAATACCAACCTGGTCATAGCCGGTACTGCCCAGGGTCCGATGTTGGACGATGCCTAATACGGGATGTCTGAGGCAATGAGCACTAGGACTCCCTCCAGTCACCCGCAATAGCATGTAAACCCATAGCGTGTACAGAGCACTAAACATAGAGAAAAATAAAAAACAATATGTCCTTCTGGCATTTGACTGTATTGTCAGGTGGATACTACTGCAAGAGTACATGATGCTCCCATCTGCTGATTCCTGGGTGGTCACAAATGCAGGCTTTCAGGTGTAAACGCACACGTAAGAGGCCCCTCCGAGCAGCACGCAGGTCAAAAGTTTGGAATCGGTCTACAACTAACCCTCAAAAAACAATAAAAAGTAAAGAGGGGACCATGGCCACATGACCCTTTTAGTCAGCTTCTACGACAGGCATGGATTACCTGTGAATGTATTCAGCCCCTCCCATCCACAGGAGGTCCAATACATATCAAACCGCAATCCATCTCCGCACCTAGGTCGCCCCTTTCAGTCGCCTCTTATGACAGGCAGGGGATACCGCAGGTGTATTCTACATGTGTGTCCCCCACCTGCAGGGGGTGAATGACAGGTGGAATGTGCAGTTATAAAGATGATGGGAAAACCTGTGGGAATAAATGAAGTATCCATAGAAATGATCAAGGCTGCAGGACTAACAGGACTCCAGTGGACTTATAGAATACTCGTGTGTGTATAAAGAGAGAAAAAAGTGCCACAGGATTAGAAAAAGGGGGTTATAATACCAATATTCAAGAAAGGAGATAAGAAGATGTGCAGTAACTACCGAGGAATCAGCATCCTTTCCCACATTGCCAAGGGAAAGAAGAACTAGAGGAAGTTAGTTACGTGAGGAACAATTTGGATTCCGAAGTGAAAGGTCAACAATAAAATCCATTTTCATTCTGAGACAGATCGTGGAAAAAGAGCTGGGAATATGGGAAGGATATTGTAATGACTTATATAGACTTAGAAAGCAGTGGCATATACTGAGGGCTACCAAGGCTATCGGTGAAGCCCAAACATCAAATGAGACAATGCAAATCCTAAAGCACATTATAATGTAAGCATCTGACACATTGTTCCATTTACAAAACTTGAAAGCAATGCGAAAAAACGTCGCTCGTAGTTCTGAGTGCAAGGCATCAGAGACCGACATTGCAGCCCAGGCGGCACGTCCCTCTCACCTTGCACGGCTTGCTGCTGTATATCAGATAGGCGAGAGGACCGAAGGGATAGGTATGCAAAGCTTCGGTCCGTCAGATCGTCACTGCTAACCAGGGAGAGAGACCAATCATGCATTCCTTATCACATATACTTCCTCATCTCATACTTCAGACTTAATTATATATATAAAAGAGTGCCAGTATTTCACTCCCGTCTACTTCTACATCTTCTATGAAGACACTGCAATGTCTGCTGTTATAAGCAGAACTGCTAAAATGTAATCTTTCAAGTTTAGTATTCTCTTTTGTTTGGAATCGAATCCATGATCATGGGTCAGACACCACCACCCATCTACTGAGACAGCTAATAAACAAGTGAACGACGTGTACGACCACTTGTAGTGCTGTAAAATTCCACATGTTCGTTTGATAATAACAATAATAATAGTAATAATGTGGTGCATAGTCTTTGGAAAAGCTTGGTGGTGATCCAATGACGATGAAATGAATGGCAAAGACGTCATAAACACCCAGTTCCAAAGCAAGGGGAATTAAGAGTATGAGGAGGTTGATTCTGGAAATTGAACCGGGGCCATCTGACCAAAGGCAAACATTCTACCCATGTAGCCATAAAGCTGGACTTTAATTTGTTAAACCCGAAGCTACCATTTACACTGATCAGGTGTTGAGTTTTGGCAGTGGCAGAGGCCAGGGCAGTAATTTTTGAAACAGCATCGACAACACAGCAAGCTACTCCGGTGGCTCAAAACACGTAAGGCTTGACGTTCACCAAACCAACTAACAAAAAGGAATAATCTAAGTCTAGTAGTAGCTCACGTCTTGATCGCAGCATACGCCACTGATATAATGGGCATACAACAGCATTCCCAGAACAAGAATTTGGGAAAGCCTGACACACAGAGGCAATGGCAAGAAACTATTAATGATAAAAGCAGTATATGATAACTGTTACAGCTGTGTGAAGACAAAAGTGAGTAAAACAGAATGGTTTGGAATTGACAATGGGGTAAAACAAGGGAGTGTGCTGTCACCTTTGCTGTTCATAATGGTGATGGATGACAACGCAGGAAGGGAAGATTAGAGAGAGGAAAGAATGTATGTAATGATGTTTGCGGATGATATTGTGATCTGGAGAGATGAGGAGGAAGTACAACAGAAGCTGAATGTACTGAATAAAATGTCTGAACAATGGAGATTGAGGATCAACATGCAGAAAAGCAAAACAATGGAGATGAGTAAAGGAAATAAAGAAACTATCAAAATTGGAGACAAGGAACTGGAAATAGTAGAACATTTCGAATACAAAAAATGGAAGAATGTATATGGAAATTAAGAGGATTCAACTAGGGAGTGCCTTTTACCACCAAGTATGGAGATTAATACAGAATAACGATATATCAATGAAGGTTCAAGAAGTGCTGTGCAAAGGACATTACTTACTTATAATGACGTACGAGGGCTATATATATATTTTGTATGGAACAAATAATCTACATTATTTAACACAAATATGTCCATAATAAATTAAAAATGAATATCAACACTCTTCAGCCAGGAAAGTGCTGGAGTTGATGCTTTCATGAACTCTTCCCAAACACCTGTGAAGCTACGCTGTGGACACTCCCGAATGATGTGGCTCATTGTCTGTTCTTGAGCTCCGCAGTCGCAAGCAGGTGAATCTAGCCATCCCATTTGTGCAGCGTTGCTTTGCACCTACCATGACCAGTTAGTACACGGTTTAGTTGGCACCATGTAGCTCTTGATAGATCAGTTCCTGGAACTTGCTGGGAAGGATCATCTAATTGGATTTGACGAGATGATGAGAAATCTCTCCACCCTTCCTCCCAGACTTTGTTGATGTTGAAAGGCCCTGGCTGCTTAATAATGTTATCATCCCAAATAGGCTTCCTGGATTTCAGACGCATGGTTGGTGGATGATTCAGCACTGAGTGAATCGCAAGGTGTTTAAAGTCAGGACAGATGTAAGTTTTCCAAGTTTGGGCAGCAGCTTGTTGTCTTCTCAGTTGTGGAGGAGGTATACTTGCCAGTACGTGTAACCATGGCACAGGGGTTGATCTTAATGTGTCCGTTACGATCCTTAAGGTCTCATTGAGCTGAGTATCCACTCTGTGGACATGAGCACTTCTATACCATACTGGAGCACAGTATTCGGCAACAGAGTAGACCAGTGCAAGGCTTACCATACGAAGAGTACTTGCATCAGCACCCCATGTTGTGGCGGCTAGTTTGCGAATGATGTTATTCCTGGTCCTAAGTTTTCCTGCAGTCTTCTTGAGGTGTTTTCTGTAAGTCAGAGAGTGGTCCAGAGTAACTCCCAGGTATTTGGGGTTAGGATTGTTTCTCACCCTTTTTCTGCAGAATGTAATGTTCAGCTCTTGTTTAGAGATTCTATTGTTAAGGTGAAAAGCTGTGACCTCCGTTTTTGACAGGTTTGGGCAAAGCCTCCATTGTTTGAAATAGTTTTCTAGTTTTTGTAGATCTTGTGTCAGGATTTCTTCTCCTTCTTCAAGATGGTTAGTTTGAATTGCTATGGCAGAGTCATCAGCATAGCAGAACTTACGGGACATTGTTTCTGGAACATCACTTGTATATAGGTTGAAGAACAATGGGACTAAGACAGATCCTTGAGGGAGGCCATTCTTGATGGTGTACGACTTGCTCATCTTGTCACCTGAACACTCTGAAATAACGTTTCCTTAACATGGTAGATAACAGGGCAGTGAGTCTTCGACACGGTAGTGCTTGTTTTATCTTCAACATTAATCCATACTGTATCATACGCAGCAGTTAAGTCAATGAAAGCCACGGATGTTTTCAATCCTCTTTGGAAACCTGATTCTATAAAAGATGTTAAAGCTAAGACTTGCTCACAACAGCTTTGTTTTTCCCTGAATCCAGCCTGTTCTGGTTTCTGCTGTCTAATGTGCAGGATATTCTGTTGTAAATTAGGCATTCCAGAATTTTATAACAAACGCTGAGGAGTGAAATTGGCTTGCTGGGTCGTCTGCTGGTTTCCCAGGTTGAAGGATTGCGATGATTTTTGCAGTTTTGAACTCTGGTGCTGTTTGTCCTTTGGCGAGGATATCTGAGAAGAAATTCCTGAGCCACTTCCTGCCATTACTTCCTAGGTGAGTTATAAATTCTGGGAATATACCATCCAGACCAGCTGCTTTTCCAGATTTCAAAGATCGAATTGCTTGATTGAGTTCAGCACTTGTAAAAGAGGAATAAAATGGGTTATCATCCAGCTGATCATTGATTGCTTTAAGAATCTCTTGTACAATTTTGTATTGGCAAGCATCTATTGGAACATTTTCTGACTTCTTTTTAATGTGTTGTGCGATGGAAGATGGATTAAGTTCAGTTCTGGAAATCGGTAGTGGTGTTGCTGCTCCAAGTTTTCTAACAAGTGACCAACATTTGTGGCTGGAGTGAGTAAAATCAAGACCTTGTGTTGTGCTATGCCAGTGCTCCCTTCTTTGGGTGTTCAAGGATTGTAGAATCTGCATGCCCAAGGCAGGATCTCCCTTTTCTTCGTATGCTTTAGCAAGCTCTTCAGTCTCTTCATTCCAGCATGGAATGTAGTTCCTTCTATACCCACGAGGTATGTTACGTTTTGCTGCTCCAATAATTGTTCCAACAAAGCATTTATAATTCTCTAGTTTAGGTGGAATCCAGCGAAGATGAGATTCAACCTCATGACAAAACTTCATCCATTGCGCTTTCTTGAAGTTCCATCTAGGTTTCTGTTTTGTTGTAATTAATGGGACTTGTAAACCGATGGTTAAAATAATTGGACGATGCTGGCTGCGTGAAAAACCTGATAGTAAATATCTTGTGTGAGGTAAATATGGTTAGCATCCATTGTTATTAGGTAGAGATCAGGATTGGTGTCTTTACGCCATCTAGCAGAATGGAAAGATTTTTTGTCTTTTGCATCGTAGGACAGATGAAGTTGGTTCTGATCCATCCAATCTGATAGCTTTTCTCCGTTTTTGTCATTTTTGTTATACCCCATGAAGTGTGACGACTGTTGAAATCACCAAGGTAAACACCTGGATGACTTATGTTTGGAAGAGGGGGATCTGGCCAGCGTTCCTGTGGTGATTTGTACAATGCAGATATTGTTGTTCCCATTATGTTGACAGAGAGGATTTCAGTATTACTTCATCGATAGCAAGAAGTAACACTGCAGTCGGATATGTCCTGGCGAATGCACATGATAGAATCATAAATCTCTGATCCAAGCATGCCTACAATTTTATAACCGGGTATTCTTGCTCTAGAGTCTACCTGATAGTCTTTTAGATGGGTTTCTTGTAGGGCGATGAGATCAACGTTATGTTCTTTAGATAATTTACTCAGGTATTCGCATTTATCTTTGGATATGACTTAAATGTTCAGTTGTAGGACACGGGCACAAGGTCCAATGCATTTTGAGTTCTGTGTGAATTGGCTCTTAAAGGAGCTGTTGGGATAAGTTTGTAGATCATAAACACCGGGAGATATACGAGATCTAGTTCGGTTACCGTTTGTGTAGACTTTCTGCCGTCCTGCTCTAGCAGTCCGTTGCCCAGGGTACACCATCTTGGAGGTTGTCTACACGTTGTACCAAAAAATTTGCCCTTCTTAAGATAGCTGACAAAATGGGCAGGCTCTGTGACCCAGGCAACCGTGTGAAAAGAGAGTAGAGTGCACATCATCTTTGTGGTCTCCATGGTAGTGAGGGCAGACGAGACAAAATGGGTGCCAGTTAGGGCAAAATGTTTAAAATAGATATAACGAGTTTCCCTCTAAGTAGTGATATCTGTGGAATGATTGTAGCAGTGAACAAGATGGCAGATATTTAGAGCACAAAAGTGATAATAAATATGACCCTAAAACACTATTAAATGAACATGGACTCGCTACATAACACTAACATAAACTCAGCGCCCAAAATAAACTCACAAATACCCACTGGAAACCACAAACGAAGCGCAGTTCTTCTTTACAGATGGATATATGACGCACTACCACTACACATCTTATTCACTGGTGGCCGGGTGACAACACGAGGGCTGATCAACAAAGACTGAGACTGATTTTCTTTTTTCACAGATGTTTATTACTCTATTTCAGTGTTTACATGATCTTTTTCAAGTAGTCCCCACCTACTTCGATGCACTTTTTATAGTGTCCCTGTCACTCCTTGAACACATGCTGCAGACCATTCTTTGTCAGGTCCTTGAGAATCACCTCACTTTTCTTGAGCACTGCTTCAGAGTTCTCAAATTGATCGTGTCACAGTTTTCTGGGCTTGTAGGCCGCGGTCCAGGAGCGAGTGAATGTCCCGACGTTTCACCGAAGACTGTGTTCGGCATAACGTCGGGACATTCACTCGCTCCTGGACCAAGGCCTACAAGCCCGGAAAATGCTGACATGATTTGTAACACTGGCCGAGAAAGCCTCAACTTCTCAAATTGAATGCCCCTAAGTTTTGCCTTTAGTCATGGGAATTTAAAAAATCTCAGGGTGCAAGAAAAGGGCTATAAGGTGGATGCGGTAATGTTGAATCGAGCCATAAACTGCATGACTTGATTTGTAACGTGAGGAGATGATCGTGCATAATCGTAAAGACACTGCTGTATGAAATTCTCAATACTTCACTGAGGTTACGTAATGTTATTCACCGATCCTCACGGACAATCACAGCAGCTGTGTTGATGTTGACTTCAGTCACAGCAGAAGCCGAAACACCAGGCCTACCTGGCTTAACACAGACAAGTCGGCCTTCTCTGAAGTCCTTGAACCCCCTAAACACTGTTGCACGAGTCAGTGCATCTTCACCGTACACTTGCTTCAGATTTTTGTACGTTTCAGTGGCTGTATGGTTTAAACGAAAAGAGAACTTGATTGCGCTGTACTGCTCCTCTCCCGTCACCTCCATTGTCTGGTATGCGAAATGCACGTAGCGCCTCCACAATAGAGCATTACTACCAACCTACTGATATGAGATATGTTATGTTATGGTATGATATGTTACCTATGGACAATACACATAAAAACCCGCTCTTTTCAAATATTTATGTTACAGATAGGAAACTATCATGGAAGCTACAGAAAAAATCAGTCTCAGTCTTTGTTGATCAGCCTACGTATGTAGCAGAAATCTGGACAATGACTCAGAGATGAGAGTACGGTATAGGCAGCTGAAATGAAATTCATGAGTAGTATGGTACAGAAAAGGAGTGATAGAGTGAGAAATGAAGACATATGAAAAGAGCTAAATATGAAAAAAACTAAACGACAAACTGGAACATGATGATGATGATGATGCTTGTTGTTTTAAGGGGCCTAACATTGAAGGTCATCGGCCCCTAATGGAACGAGATGGATGACATGATATACGAGGTTAAAATTTTAAAATGTATCCACTGACTAGAGTTTAAAAAATGATGATGAAGAAAAATGAGTACACAAACTGGAACAGAACTGATTGAGGTGGTTTGGACATGTCAAGTGAATGAAAGACTGACAAGACAAGCACTGGAAAGACAGATGACAGGGAAGAGAGAGCGAGGGAGACCAAGATTATGATGGAGTCTGTGAAGAACAGCATAGGACAATGAAACTTGGACTTGAACACAGTGTTGGATGAGGAATGCTGGGCAGATGGGATGAAGTGGAGAGGATCCATATTTGCCCCACCTGGTGTCAGTCTAGAAAAATTGAATTGATGGCGACTCTCATTCATTCTTCTCCTGTTTTTCACTATAGACTGAAAAACTTTCTACTCCCTGAAATACCTGAAGAGCTATTGCTCTATTGCTCTATCACAGGTAATATGCACTCGAGAGAAAATTCTGAATGTTTGACAGATTGTGGAAGAGACCAGACAGTTCAATGTTGCAACCTTTCTCTGCTTTGCCGATTATGGCAGGCAATTTGACTGAGTGAAATTGACACTGCTCTGGAGTCCCATAACATCTGAATCAATCAATCAATCAATCAATCAATCAATCAATCAATCAATCAATCAATCAATCAATCAATCCTGATCTGCATTTAGGGCAGTCACCCAGGTGGCAGACTGCCTATCTGTTGTTTTCCTTGACTTTTCTTACATGATTGCAAAGAAATTTGAAATTTATTGAATGTCTCCCTTGGTAAATTATTCCAATCCCTTAACTACCCTTCCTATAAACGAATATTTGCCCCAATTTGTCCTCTTGAATTCCAACTTTATCTTCATATTGTGATCTTTTCCAGTTGTAAAGACACCACTCAAACTTATTCGTCATAAATGTTATTCTACGCCATCTCTCCACTGACAGGTCAGAACATACCACTTAGTCGAGCAGCTCATCTCCTTTCTCCCAAGTCTTCCCAGTCCAAACTTTGCAACACTTTTGTAATGCTACTCTTTTGTTGGAAATCACCCAGAACAAATGGAGCTGCTTTTCTTTGAATTTTTTCCAGTTCTTGAATCAAGTAATCCTGGTGATGGTCCCATACACTGGAACCATACTCTAGTTGGGGTCTTACCAGAGACTTACATGCCCTCTCCTTTGCATCCTTACTACAACCCCTAAACACCCTCATAACCATGTGCAGAGATCTGTACCCTTTATTTACAATCCCATTTATGTGATTACCCTAATAAATATCTTTTCTTATATTACCACCTAGGTACTTACAATGATTCCCATAAGGAACTTTCACCCCATCAATGCAGTAATTAAAAATGAGAGGGCTTTTCCTATTTGTGACACTTCACAACGAAACTTTTAACCCCGTTTATCATCATATCATCACCTACTGTCCATCTCACAAAATTATCAAGGTCATTTTGCAGTTACTCACAATCTTGTAACCTATTTCTCTATACAGAATAACATCATTCATAAAAAGCCTTATCTCTGATTCCACTTCCTTACTCGTATCATATTTATATAAGAAAACAAAGGTCCTATAATACTGCCTTGAGGAATTCCCTGTTAATTATTACAGGGTCAGATAAAGCAATGCCTACTCTAATTCAACAAGTTCTATTTTCTAGAAATATATCCACCCATTCAGTCACTCTTTTGTCTAGTCCAATTGCACTCATTCTTGCCAGTAGTCCCCCATGATCTACCCTATCAAATGCCTTAGACAGGTCAATTGCAATACAGTCCATTTGACCTCCTGAATCCAAATATCTACTATATCTTGCTGGAATCCTACAAGTTGAGCTTTAGTGGAATAACCTTTCCTTAACATCTCCTGACAAGCACTTCACCGTAATGCGGCCAGCCCCGCTGGGCACTGAGTCAAAGAGTGTTTAAGCACAAGATTTCCTGTACTTTATGAAGATATTATGCATACACACACCCATGTAACAAAAATGGCACTGGAACAACACACTGAGCACTAAACACGTGAACACTTGACTAAACTGAACCTTACGCTGATAAAACTCTCAGCAGACTGCAAAGGAGGGGAACATGTGGCATCGAGAAGTGCAGTGCTGGAGATCGGGCAAGTGACACTCCCCTTCATAGATATAACAATGTCCCTGTAGAAAAGTTTTGACGCTTCATTATCAGCAACTGTCTACACAGTAAACAAAATAAATTGCTACCAACCCGATCAATGTGTAAGTACTTCTATTTTTGTGTTCTAACTACAAAAATACAACACACTACCACTAATGATGGCTGTAGATACTTGCTGCTATGGTGTCAGTATGACATAAATGCAACCTTTGTTGCTACTTTTCAAGGATGTTCAGTATATATCTACATTCCTCCTGTAAAAGGAAAACAGTTCTGTAGCCATTTCGGAATGGTCTGGTCTGGCTGTCAACTGGCACACCAACTCCTTCCATAAATGCTCAGTTGGGTTTAGATGAGGACTTTGAGCTGGCCCTTCAATTTCATTCACTATCATTGCCTTATGGCCTTCACTTTATGAACAGGTCACTGCCACATTGAAAATTAAAGGATGAGTTCCAAACACCAGTAGTTGCCACAGGGTTAGTCCATTATTGCCAAATGTGCTTTTGTATTCACAGTTAGAGGAACAGTGGAACTGGACTAAACCACGATAAACAGGCCATTTCACAAGGCCTTCTTTGTCAAATTTCACAAATTGAACCATGCAGTCTGGTAAGTCCAGGTCCCGGCCATCAGACCACCACAGTGTGTAGTGCGATTCATCTCTTCACACGATGATCTTCCACTGTTCCAGAGTCCACAGGAGATATGCGAGCATTCAGTTTATGGAATCTAGATGCAAACACCTCCCAATGAATGGTACAAGTACAGACACCCTTCCAGAGGCCATGCAAAAGTCTGTGGCCACAGTTTCCATCAAGGCATGACAATTTAACTTCACCGCACATTGATTGCACCTGTTAATTGTTTTGACTTCCCTAGTCAAGGTGGGAATTTTATAACTCTCTGGCATTTCCCAGTCATCAGAACATCATGTGTAACTACTTTTATTTTTGTCTTCCAACTACAAAACTACAACACAGTACCATTAATGTCAACTGTAGGTACTGGCTTAACTTTTGCTGCTATGATGTCAGTATGACACATTATTATTATTTAGCGTTCGGCTGTACATATTAACACTAGCAACATACCCGTGCTTCGCTATGGTATTATAACGAAATTTATAGTCGGATGCTTAACGTATTATATATAATCCACCAAAATTCACGTTCTAACTCGTTTTCTGAGAGAATCTGCCAAAATTCGTGATCTGAGAGATTACGGCAAAGTTCCTCCCATTTTTCAATCTTTCTTTCCAGCAATCGATTTCGTACTTCCCAGGCTAGGTCCAGGTATTCCACCCGGTCAGTTGGGTCCCTAAATCTTTGCCGTCTTTTCCTATAAGCATTTTTAATATGGACCAAATTCTTGAGGAGATCCGGAGTGGTGTTGCTTTGGGTGCCTTGGCGGTACTGAACCCGCGGCTGGACTGCAATCGTAGTCATTATCCAGCCAGGAGCCGTTTCCAGCATGGTCCGCACATTTTGACGATGATCCAGAACATTATTATTGATGGTCTGGAACCCACAGCAAAATGCAAGACCGCTACTTGGAGGTAAATTACATCTGCTGCCATTGTCATTGCTGACAATGTGACCAGCACCATCGTCGCGCGAGATTTCTGGCGACACAAATTATATACTTCCGTGCATTATTGACCTTATTATAGCGGTGAACAATTGCATGGTCAATATCATTCCTATCGTTTATTTCAAATGTGTTTAAAATTTTATTTATATGAGAGGAGAATCTACTGTAATCTAACTTTATGTTCTCCAAAGGAAAAGATGAAAACAAAAAAATATGTGTTTCTTTATTTTTAAAGGAGATTCTAATTACCAATTCTTACATCTGTAAAATTTTAAAAGTTTTCAGATATAGATACACTCATTTTAAAAATTCACCCCCCCCCCAATTAATTGGATTTTCCAAAAGAAAAAAAATACATGTTTCTTTATTTTTAAAGGAGATCCCAAATACCAATTTTCAGGCCTGTAATATCTTCAGTTTCTGAGATATAATTATCCTCATTAAAGGCATTCAACCCCTTTTTCACCCCTCCTATTGGGATTTTCTGAAAACAAAATAATACACGTTTCTTTATTTTTAAAGGAGATTCTAAATAGCAATTTTTACATCTGTAAACTTTCAAAGTTTTGAGATATAGATACACTCATTTTTAATTTCACCCCCTTAGCGAAGGAATATCCAAAAATCCTCTCTTAGCGAGCACCTACATGTTAATATGACTGTATCCCCAAAATTTCATTTCTTTATGTCCAGTAGTTTTGGCTAGGCAATGATGAATCAGTCAGTCAGTCAGTCAGGACAAGTTATTTATATATACAGTAGAGTCTCGATTATCCGACCTAAACGGGACCTGGAGTACGTCGGATCACCAAAAATGTCGGATAATACAGAATAATTTTGAAAATGAACTAAAACTATGGTTTACGGTACTCTATTGACTTTTCAATTCAATTGTACAGTAGATGCAGTATTGAACGAAAACATTCCAAATGGCTTACGAAAAGAAACTTGTCAACAATGTCTGCTTGCCTGCTGATTCACGTTTTCTTGGTGCGGGATCCCGCCATCGACGATAATCCTTCACTGCGAGTCATCGTTTTCTCCTTTTGTTCTGCAATGCCTCGTTCTTCTTGTTCATCATCCTCATTTTCGTTAGCATTCACAAAATCAATACTAACAGGGTCAGTTAGTCCAATAGGCTGATCTTGTGCACACCACTTACATCCCCACAGCCAGGAATGCAATTCGGTAAGGGAACAATGTATTCCATTTCTTCTTGTACCACCTCCTCTCGATGTTCAACCTCACTCAACAATATGCTCCAAGACTTTCTAATGTCGTTGTTTCAACTTCTTTTCACGACTGCGCTATCCAGTACGCCACGTCTTTCATGTTGTTTCGTTTTAACTTTTCTATCATATCGTTGCCATTGTCCATTTCCTCTATCAGGGATGAAAGGAGTTTTTGCCGATATTTCCTCTTCAATGTTTCCAGCACACCTTGGTCCATTGGCGGCATAATGACGTCACGTTAGGAGGGAGGAACAGTAACATGAACAGGAACATTAAGAGAAATGTTTAGGCTTTCTTTGCTTTACTGATCATAAATAATTTTGCTTTTAAGTTCCCAGTAATGTTACTATAGGCAAGAACAGTAACTCCTTTCTACGCTTGTAGCCAGGTGCAGACGTCTTGGGTTGGGCTGCGAGGGTTTTGATGGAAGTATCTTGAAATTCAGCCCAGTCTTATCAGTCATCATAATTAAAAATCTGATCACCGGTTAATCCTTAAGCAAGAATTATTTCTTGAAATTCCCTTTTAAATTTCTCAACCTCATCGGATTTAGCTGTTTTTCTCCACAGATATTAAGCTCCCCAATGCCGTACCATTTTTTCCTCCGATCAAGCCACCCAGCATTGGCAGTAAAATTAGGGTCCCCTTCATTAAACTCCTTCTGAAAATACACCGCAATTTATTGCAGAATGGGACCAGATATTGACAGGCCTTTTTTCCGCTTTTGAGTGAACCAAAAAAACAGAGCTTCACTTACTTTTTCGTACTCATATTTTTCATTGTTTTCCTAATTTTCAGTGCATCACTTGTTGCTCTGGTAGAGCATCACTTTTCAATTTCTTCTCTCTTATGTTTCCAGTCTCCCACTGTAACACGTACAACACCATAATCTCGAGCCACTTTTTGAAGAGTTTCTCCTTTTTCCGGTCTCTTTAACCCACTCAACTTGTCTTCCACAGAAACAATCACTTTCTTCCGTTTACTCACCATACTCACAGAGGATATGAAAACTATAACATCCGCGCCCAACCAATACTACACTGAACAATGACTGAAAATTCGCTGCAACTGTCCTTGAGAAAAACCCGGTCCTACTGCATGACTGCCTGTGCTTGTCCCACGGTCACACCCTCCACACCCGGTGTCCCAGAATTGCCTCCACCTAAAGTTCAAATTAAGACTACCAATGTCGGATAAGCGAAGGCCAGTTGAGCGAGACTCTACTGTATATATACATATATTGATTAGTCAAAAATAAAATACGTATTTACATTATTTCCTGTTTGACTTTCAAGTTGTTAATAAAGTCTATTACAGATGGACCTGCTTCCACAAGTCACCGAGTTGCCACTATAGGAATACGTCGGGCAGTCATTCACTATGTGCCATATGGTCTGTCTGGGAGCACCACAACTGCATTCCGGCGAAGGTATATGTCCCCACTTGTAGAGAAGATCTGCACATCTGCCATGGTTTGATCTTATCCTGTTCAGCGTTGACCACGTTTTCCCGGGTAGGTGAAAGCCACCTGGTGGTGTTGTGGTGCTTGTAATGTCTTGCAGCTGACATGGAATGTCTTTTACCAATTCTTTCTTCCAGGTTTGCAAGAGGTTGAAATTATTGTTCACCAGCTGTCTTGCTGTCTAGATGGAGGGGTTCCGTGAACGCAAACATCTGGCTTCAGCAGCAATGATGTCCTGGTGTACTGGTAGCTGGTCGTTTCCATTCATCTTCTTATACTCCCGGAGTAAGGCATGTTTGCGTTTGAGTTCCGTTGGTAGAATGTGACTCAGTGCTGGTAACCAGAATGTAGGTGTTGATTTTACTGTGCCAGATACAATTCTCATTGCCTGATTCAACTGGGCAAGGACAAGTTTGGTATATTACAAGTTATATATTTCATTATAAAACCGTATTGGATTTCAGAACAAGAAGTTATTATATTAATAAAACCACCTTTCCAATACACAATAGTCCTTTATATTTAGGATAAAACCATTTAATTACAAATAGGACATGTTTCGCTCAATCTTAGTGAGCATCTTCAGCTATAGATAACATAATCCATGGTGGGTCGGGGCCCTGATCCTGGTATATATAATGAAAAAACATCTAATATACATTGATAATATACGAATTTTAACAATTTAAAAATAATCAATAAGATTATATTATGTCTATTAAAACAAATACTGATCATTAAAATTGCCTAAAATGTAAGCGGAATGAATGACATGAAATGTTACTATAATAATAATAATAATAATAATAATAATAATATTAATAATAATAATAATAATTTCGTGTGGCTAATTCTAGCCGAGTGCAGCCCTTGCAAGACAGACCCTCCGAAGAGGGTGGGCGGCATCTGCCATGTGTGGGGAACTGCGTGTTATTGTGGTGGAGGATAGTGTTATGTGTGGTGTGTGAGTTGCAGGGATGTTGGGGACAGCACAAACACCCAGCCCCCGGGCCACTGGAATTAACCAATGAAGGTTAAAATCCCCGACCCGGCACGGAATCGAACCCGGGACCCTCTGAACTGAAGGCCAGTACGCTGACCATTCAGCCAACGAGTCGGACAAACTCGTGTCCTCATCCCGAGATGGTGCAGCTCTTTTCAGGCACACCCCCATTGGAGGTGAGCTGCATGTACCATTTCAATCACATACCAGCCCTCCTGCCATTCTTAAATTTCTGGCAGTACCGGGAATCGAACCCGGGCCCCCGAGGACGACAGCTAATCATACTGACCGTTACGCTACAGAGGCGGACAATGTTACTATAGTATGTAGTGATTAAATGTTCATATAAATCAATGACCATAATAGTCTTCGCTCAATTGCATTAAAGTGTTTATGATTAAAAACAGTTATTCACATAAGGGTGAGCTGTTGTAATGAACTATGATGTTGTTTTTTAAAATAAACATGATGAGGAATGCTAAAATCACATATATTGGTTGAAAAACAAACTGCACTGATGATAAAACGTCGTTTGGATCGGCGCAAATAACCTTATGGGACTTCCTCGCATTGTGTTTCAAACATTATTATATTTTGTGTAGTGGTGTGTTAATATTGGGCTTCAAATGGAGAACTACTGATCTCGTAGGTGAAATAATATAAATCGGGTGTATCCTGTAAAAAAGAAGAAAAAGGAAGAATAGTATGTGTGTCAGTTGCTGGAATATAAAGGCTGTACTACTGTAAGGAAATAATAACAGAAGGCGCTTACCCATGTGTTAATTGAGGGGAGATTAGTCCCTTGGTTGTTATGGAGGTTTGATGGTCACTGACTTGCTGCTACGTGTGTTGTACGAATGCGATCGTAGAGACGGGGAAGATAGCAGGAAGGGGAAGGGATATATTAACAATTTGTTGGTTGTTTTGATCCACCTTTTCAATACAATTAGTTTGTGTTGTTAGGTCGTAATGTTACAACACTAATTTACTAATTTTTTCGGTTGTCTGTTATTACAAATGTACCGTCAACAAATCTCAGCCAAAGACAGATTCCTTCTATGTTTGGTTTAATTATGCTATGTTCTATGTTATCCATATAAATATCTGCTAATATTCCTGAAAAAATAACAGCGAAAAAATCCTTGAACTTTTAAACAACATCGATAGATACGTAAAATTTACCAAAGACGAAAAAAAAACAACTCGTTGAATTATCTAGATGTTACTGTAACATGCTTAAAATCCAAATTTGATTATCAGATATACAGAAAACCAACACACACGCCAATAACAAGAAGAAATGACTCACTCCACCCCAAATCCCACAAACAAGCAACCTTTTTCAGTATGGTCTACAGAGCCTACAAAATACCTTTATCACCCGCAGATTTTACAAAAGAAATAAACTTTATAAAAGAACTAGCACTAGCCAATGGATATAAAACAGACATAGTAAATCGAATCATCAACAAAGTAAAGCTCAAAATAGTCACAAACCTCGCACCGGAAAAGACTAAAAACTCAAAATACGCAACCTTCACTTACACCAGTTCAAAGATTCACCAAATAGCAAACCCACTCAAAAAAACGAGATATGCAAATAGCCTTTAAAACATATACCACTAACAAAAACTTATTTTTTAACCATAACAAAAAACAAATTTTGCTATTTTTACTTTCACCAACCTAGCTATTCACAGTGTCACTAAACCATTAAAAAAGCACAATATTAACATTGCATACCGGACTCGCAACACCAACCGTAATATTTTTTTCAATTCCAACCCATTAATACAATTCACAATTGAAATGTCAAAGAGGTTCAACCTTTTCAATACAAAACGTGTTGTATAAGAAGTTCACAACATAATATTTATTGAATAATAAGGACCGGTTTCGACGCTCACTGCGTCATCATCAGCTAACAAAGATCAACAAAGAGGCAAAGTACATGTCATGAATGATTTACATTAATAACTCTTGTATGGCTGAATACAAATGGTAAACTGCTTTGTCATAAAAGCTAGGAGAAACTTGAGTAAAATATGATAATGACAAAGCAGTTTACCATTTGTATTCAGCCATACAAGAGTTATTAATGTAAATCATTCATGACATGTACTTTGCCTCTTTGTTGATCTTTGTTAGCTGATGATGACGCAGTGAGCGTCGAAACCGGTCCTTATTATTCAATAAATATTATGTTGTGAACTTCTTATACAACACGTTTTGTATTGAAAAGGTTGAACCTCTTTGACATTTCAATTGTGAATCTCAGTTCAATACGGGAAAATGAAGTTTTTAACTTATAATAACATTAATACAATTTACAACAGATTCTTAAACTCGGGAATATATAGACTCAGATGCACACAGTGCAATTTTTCTTATATAGGACAAACTGGCTGTAGCTTTAGAATAAGGTATTTAGAACATTATAATGCCTTGAAACACAAAAAGCATTCCGCCATGAGTATTCATATGAGGGACACAGGGCATAATTTCAGTACTATCGATCAAGATATGCAAATACTCAAATACGTAAATAAAAGCAGTCTAATGACCGGGTATGAAAATGCTTACATTTCCTTCGACCAGTACTTCAATAAAAATAGTAATTTAAATGATGTCTCGGACATTAATAGCCCCATAATTGAGCAAATCCCCAACTTAATTGCTAACTTTGGAATCAATGCTAAAAATTTCATGAAGATTTTCCATTATAAATATGCTTTCAGTCCTCCTGTAGTAACAACAGCAACAGTAGCCACACCTACAACGCCTCCTAGCACTGCATCCCCTCCATTGGCCGACAACTCGCGTAACGTCCCGACTCCCTTCCCCTTTCCGTTATCTTCCCCGTCTCTACGATCGCATTCGTACAACACACGTAGCAGCAAGTCAGTGACCATCAAACCTCCATAACAACCAAGGGACTAATCTCCCCTCAATTAACACACGGGTAAGCGCCTTCTGTTATTATTTCCTTACAGTAGTACAGCCTTTATATTCCAGCAACTGACACACATACTATTCTTCCTTTTTCTTCTTTTTTACAGGATACACCTGATTTATATTATTTCACCTACGAGATCAGTAGTTCTCCATTTGAAGCCCAATATTAACACACTACTACACAAAATATAATAATGTTTGAAACACAATGCGAGGAAGTCCCATAAGGTTATTTACGCCGATCCAAATGACGTTTTATCATCAGTGCAGTTTGTTTTTCAACCAATATATGTGATTTTAGCATTCCTCATCATGTTTATTTTAAAAAACAACATCATAGTTCATTACAAGAGCTCACCCTTATGTGAATAACTGTTTTTAATCATAAACTTTGATGCAATTGAGCGAAGATTATTATGGTCATTGATTTATATGAACATTTAATCACTACATACTATAGTAACATTTCATGTCATTCATTCCGCTTACATTTTAGGCAATTTTAATGATCAATATTTGCTTTAATAGACATAATATAATCAATGATTATTTTTAAATTGTTAAAATTCATATTTTATCAATGTATATTAGACATTTTTTCGTTATATATACCAGGATCAGGGCCCTGATCCACCACGGATTATGTTATCTATAGCTGATGATGCTCACTATGATTGAGCGAAACATGTCCTACTTGTAATTAAATGGTTTTATCCTAAATATAAAGGACTATTGTGTGTTGAAAGGTGGTTTTATTAATATAATAACTTCTTAAGTTTGGTATAGCTGCTACTGAGCCACACTGGAGAACAGGACTCAGCTGCTGAGTAGACCAAACTGAGGGCGGTGGTGCGTAATGTGTCGACTGACGAACCCCACGTAGTGCTACACAGTTTCTGAATATGTTGTTTCTAGATTTCAGTTTTTCAGTTGTTTTCTGCATGTGTTTCTTGAAGAAGAGGGTTCTATCTAATGTGATCCCCAGATAGTTAGATTCATTCGTGTGGGTCAAGCGATTTTTACCCAGGTACACTTCTAGTTCACGATTAGCTAGCTTACTGCATAAGTGGAAACATGTCGCTGTAGTTTTGTTTGGATTTGGCTTCAGCCTCCATTTTCGGGAAGATTTCTTCAAGAATGCATAAATCAGTAGTTAGGGTATGTTCTGTATTTTCGATCTCTTTGTCCTGAATAGCAATTGCCCAGTCATCTGCATAGCCAAACTTTCTTTAAATGGTTGCAGGCATATGACACATTGAATGTGGTAAACAAAACTTGCCAGAAGTCTCACCAACAGAATGACCAAATGGGTGGCGCTAATAACTGTGCCTCTTTAAGCCAAACTGAGCTCTGGTCACATCAATTTGGATCACTGTAGCAGTCATGGCCTTTGACAGGCTCACAACACACTTCAGTAATGTATGTTGGTTTTTGGTCATTAATGGCAATGCCCAATCCATATTTCAATCCGTATTATGCTATTGTTTCCTCCGTGGATCATTGCTAGAAGGTTGTCTTCCAGATCTCAAGATTGGGCTGCTGGAGGGTCCATTAAGCACTCCATAATGTATGAGAATAATTAGCATGTAACTATCTCTGGTGACATGTTTAGTATCTCCCTGCTAAAAAGGAATGACAAAATTTACCCACAGGCAGCCTGCATATAATACCTAAATCTATAAGAGATTATTACTCCTTAAATGCATGATTTTTTTTGCTTGTCCTTTAAAAATAATTTCTGGATTCCCTGGGAGGAAAAATTGATTTTAAAATTCAATTTTGTTAGAGTAAACAGCAAAGAGATTTCTTTTGCATGTTATATATAAGCTACATCATGCATACAACTGACATGTTACTGTACGTAGGTGCTTTGAAAAGTTCTCGGAATGTACTAGAATTAAGTATCTTACCTCGGTGGAACTGCTTTTATTTTTCAACATAGTGTCCCTGTAGACTAATGCATTTGGTCCAGCAATGTTCAAATGCCTTGATCCCATCTCGAAAATGAGATTCCTCCAGGCCTGCAAAATACCTCTCCAATTCGGCTGTCAGTTCTTCCCTTGTAGAAAATCTCCGTTCACCGAGGAAAATTTTCAGCTTGGGGAATAGATGAAAGTCTGATGGTGCCAAATCAGGTGAATAAGGTGGATGTGGCAACAATTCGTACCCCAGTTCATGAAGTTTTGCCATGGCAATAACACTTGGTGTGCAGCAGAGCATTGTCCTGATGAAATATGACCTTTTTCCTTGCCAAACCGTTCTTGTTTCGCGTATCTTTTCCTGTAGTTGGTCTAGGAGGTTTGCATAGTATTGCCCCGTAATTGTTCGGCCAGTAGGAAGATAATCTATCAGCAGAATGCCTTTTGCATCCCAGAAAACTGAGGCCATGACCTTTCCGGCCAAACGCACTGCCTTTGCTTTCTTTGGTGGTGGTGAATCAGCATGTTTCCACTGCTTTGACTGCTGTTTTGTCTCTGGGGTATAGTAGTGGACCCAAGTTTCATCTGTAGTCACAAACCGGCGCAAAAAATCTTGTTGGTTGCACTGAAAACAGCCCAGACTTTGTTTGGACATTTCCAATCTGGTGCGTTTATTGTCCAATGTCAAGAGCCGCGGCACCCATCTTGCGGATAATTTTTTCATACCCAATTCTTCGGTTAAAATATAATATACCCGTTCAGAAGACATCCCTACAGCTTCGGCAATCTCCCGCACTTTCAGTCAACGATCCTCCATGACCATTTTATGCACTTTTGTGATAAATTCTGGGGTCGTAACACTTTTTGACCGACCACTACGCGGATCATCATCCAAGCTCTCCCGACCAAATTTAAACTCGCTGGTCCACTTGGCAATAGTTGAAAATGAAGGAGCAGAGTCCCCCAGTGTGTTCTGAAAGTCGGCATGAATTTCCTTTGCTTTCATACCTTTCTTTACAAAGTATTTAATCACTGCTTGGATCTCAGTTTTTTCCATTGTCACAAATCACTACGCGAGAACAACAACAAAGAGTCGTCACTACCACACTCCTGCAGCTAGAGCACTGAAGCGCCACGTGTTCACTCACAAAGGATGTGTGATTATTGCGCGGGAACCTTGTTGCTCTAGCACTGACATCTAGCGGTGATTCCGAGAACTTTTCAAACCGTCCTCGTACACACATTATTATGACCACTTGCTCATATTCCGATAAACCAGCCAGTTATTCAGTAAGTGCTGGTAGGTCTCCCGGGGTATCTGGAGCCATGTTGTCTGCAGCAAGTCCCACAACTGTTGAAGGATGTGCGGCGAACACACCGATCGATGTCGTCCCACCGACGTTCAATTGGATTGAGATCAGGGTGGTTTGGGGGCCAGAGAAGAATTCTCAAGTCTTGATCGTGCTCTTCCAGCCACATGCAGACACTTGTATCTGTGTGGCAAGGTGAAGATCCCATCCTACCGAGGAATGACTATCGTCATGTACAGGTAGACATGATTGTTGAAGATGCGATTCATAAACAAATAGATGTCTGCCTTCGTAGCGCAACGTTTAGTGTTATTAGCCTCTGTCCTCGGGGGCCTGGGTTCGATTCCTGGTACTGCCAGAAATTTAAGAATGGTGGGGGGGGGGGGGCTGGTATGGGGTTGAAATGGTACATGCAGCTCACCTCCATTGGGGATGTGGCCGAAAAGAGCTGCACCACCTCAGGATGAGGACAAGAGTTTACATTTTTTCACCACATAGATCAGTGTCTTCCATCAGACGATGAGACCTAGAGAATACCACGACAACATTTGCCAGACCATAACTGTTTCCACCGCCCTGTGTTCATCCAGCAGGGGTTGCAGGGTGTTGGTTCTCCGATGCTTCTCACCGGACACACTGACGTCCATCCATTCTATGCACCTGAAAACATGACTTGTCGGAGGATATCTGTCACCTAACAGCAGCGGTCCAGTCATCACGAGTAAGTCCAGTAGTGTTCACTGATGCGCCTATGTTGGCATGGATGATTTACGTAAGAAACAACTTCCTTTTCAATTTCTGGATGCTTCCTTGTTTTTGGTCTCCGAAATGATAAAGTTGTTTTCTTGGTACTCTGTAATTCTTCTTTCTGCTTCTGCCAGTAATGCACGTGTGATTTTACTATGGAAAATTCATGAGATGCAGCACGATTGCTGTTATTTTAGGCAAATTCTATTACAGACAATTTAAATTGTGCATCTTAACTACTGTTTTTCTTTTCCATCATGTCACTAACAAACACTTTGCACAACAATTCACACATAAGAACACTGTAGAAAGCGATTACTGTATGCGTGCAAGTCACAGTTGATAACAAGGGCAAGTTATGGCTAGCAGTCACAGGTGTGTTCTGGCCCCGGGTGCGGGAATGTTGAGTAATCAGTCTCTTCCTCCTGTCCTAGCATGGGAAACATGAACTGGAATTTCCAAACTAGTTCCCGATTTCCATACATCGGCATGAATCATGAGAATCAGATAAGTCCGTCATTTGGAAATAAGAAACCATAGATAAAATGGGGGGGGGGGGGGGATTATGAGATTTTTTTCCAAATTTTCATTTTAAAAATCAGAGAGGAATAATTATGCAAGTAAATACGGTATTTAAGTTGGTGACCCATTATTCTAGAATGAGAGAAAGCACGTAGGAGGGGGGGGAGGGGGCATGGCGGTAACAGCACGTAGGTGGTACCCTCCACTCCTCCATTGCACGTCCCACTCTAACTCCGCTATCTGTCGTCGAACAACTTCAGTTGCCTCTATGTCCCTCTGATAGCTGCATGTCAGCTTTGCACATCCACTTGTTCTATAATATCGGTAAGTTTTAATCATCTTTATGTGCTGTACTCTCGTTTTGTTTACATTATGCTCTCACAATTACATTCACTACTTTTTCTTCTCACCTTCTTACAAACTACGTAAGATTCATGTCAGCCTGGCAGCATAATCATTTATTTCCTGAAGGGAACAGTTTGACAACTTGGTTATACACCAGCTATATATACAAAATAAAGACATTGCTTAGAATTTGAAAATAATGTTATTTCTGTATCGGTTATGTCCACAGTAACAAGGAAATGCACTTTTTACTTTTCCATAATGTCTGTCTGTCGTTATGTATGTACACACATCACGAGAAAACGGCTGAAGGGAATTTAATGAAAATCGGTATGTGAAGTCGGAGGATGAGCCACTACAATCTAAGCTATAAATCATTTTATTCACGTTGAGTGAAATGGTAGTTTAGGGGAAGGCCTAAAATGTAATTCTCAAATATTTATATTATTAGTGGTCCTATCGATAAATACTGCATAACTAAAGTTATATAGAATTAAATTTCCGATCATTTATGTCATACATTGTTACCGTACCGGCTATGATAAAGCGGATATTCATGAATTGGTATTTTTGTTGCCAAGTTCATATCAACGCTGAGCCACAAGAAAATGGGTTAACAGAATTTAATGAAAATCGGTATATAGTCAGGGAATAAAGAACTACAGTCTAAGTTATAAACAATTTTATTCACCCTGGATGAAATTATAGTTTAGGGGAAGGCGTCTAAATTTGTTTTTAAATACCTATGTTATTGGTCTTATCAAAAAGTAGTACATAACAAAAGTTTTAGAGAATACAATTTTCGATCATTTATGTTTTATTCATTTTTACCGTACCGACTATAAGAGTGGTATTTTAGAGTCGGAAGAAAACTAAATGTGAAGGCCTACAATATTGAAAGCGCATAACATTGATCAACAATAACATTACATTGACCATTGTTTGCTGTAACGTTCTTTGTCTCTTATGTTGCCGCTCAACTTGGATAGATGGGATTACTGCTGCGTACTGAGTATAACAGTCTGACTGAACATTGGCGGGAAATAGCTGGAAGTTAGAAAACTTTCTTCTTTAGCATGCCATTCCTCTGGTTCATACATTTTCTGATACTGCTGGTACGTAACACACTGGTTCATCATAGTATTCCAGCTATTCGATCCCTACTCTGTTATGCTGTTTTGAATGAGCAGTAGTAGTAGTAGTAGTAGTAGTAGTAGTAGTAGTAGTAGTAGTAGTAGTAGTAGTAGTAGTATGACCTGGTCTAGAATTACAATTTAGGCCTATTCCAAATTATAGCACCACAATTCACTAAATAACTCAAAATTCTACCCTGAAAAGAGCCGTTTCTTAAGAAGAGTTTTTTCCTCTTCACTTTTATTAAATTCTACATTCATTTTATTCCAAATTAGCAGTGAAGAGGGGATTTTTCCTCTGGCTTGCAGGAAGAATTTGCCTCCAAGAAGTCAGATTTGTTTCCACTGCCAGTGTAGTGAATATAGATTTTCCGACTCATCGGGAACTCCTAGGAAACAGATTAGTAAAAGAGCATAGTTTTTGCCCTGGGACTCTCCACTCTTCGACCCGCCACTGAAAAAAGAAGAAGATTGTTCATGGATCACAGCTGTCTGCGGCCTGGTCATTCCAGCTCTGGACCTTTGGACTGTTAGATCAGCAGCGTAGTACTGCAAGTAATCAGCTTCATTTTCCGTATCAAACTGAAAATCTTCCACCTTTCTGATACTTTTTATTTGCTTTTTAGCAAATTATTAATTATAAACAGTACATGTTTCGTTCTCACTTGAGAACGTCTTCAACTGTTGTTAAGCTTAAGTGAAATTTAGCGGACCAACAACATGAAGTTCATAACCCTTGATGGTGTATCCGGATAACATTAAAGGGTATGCAATTTAATACAGTCTTGCTAACAACGTGTACACTACCTAACCTAGAATTCCGTAGCGAAGCACAGGTACATCAGCTAGTCTTATACATTATTTTTAATATGACCCAATTTGATTTCGATAAGGGAGTATTCAATTAAGAAGGAAACATTTAACGTCATATCGCAACAGTGCTCAACATTTTATCTACGAAGAGACACCGTTATGTCGAGTTTATATGGAGATGAGAAGATGAACTTTACTTCCATATCATTATTTATCAATTTTTAATATGTTGTATTGTATATAGGGTATTACCGTTTTAGTTTTCTTAGTGGAGGACCTCCCGTTTCATTAGGTCTTAATGTAATATATGAATTTTAGCCTATAAAGTTGAAGAAGAGAATCAAGATATTTTTTGAACATGTAAAGTGTGAAATGTAAATAAATTTGTTTACATAGTATTGACTAGGCAGATTACCCATGTCTCTATTTACTGTGATTAAGTCAAAACTAACCCAATACTGGCCTTTATGGTCAAGATTATTAATAAAAATCAAACACCAAAAACGTTCTGAAAAAGTTAAGATAACTATGAGAAAAAGAAGACTATCACTTTATGGGCACATTAAGAGGATGAATCCAGAAGAGACTAGCACACAGGATACTTAGTCTACAAGAAAAGTGGAAAACAGTATTTTATGGCCCAAGGAGATTCACAAGGACTTGGAAGAAGTGGGGATCCAGAAGGGAGATATAAAGGAAAGGACAACCTTTAGGGAGTAAACTGTAGGAATAAGGGAGGAGTGAAGAAGAAAAAAACGGGATTAAGTTAGAGAGAGATAGAAGATTTGGTGGACTGTATAATTGTGGCCAATATATGACTGTTCTCCCCAGGACCATTTTAATGGGCGCACCACCCGGCTGTTCTTACAGACCGCCCGGCTGACATAACCTAGATGTGTGCTAGTTACGTAATATGAACACATAACTTAGTTGAGTCATTGGTTGTTTCGAATTAAAATATAAATACTGTAAAACTGTTTATTTAAATGATAAAAATTAATTGTTGTCAGCATAATTACATTGGAGTTTAAGTGTTTTGCTTCACTATCACGTAGTGTTGTGCGTGAGTGGCTCTTGGATCACCGTGCGAGGGTCTCGTCTCTATTCCGTATGACATCACAAACAAGCACGGCACACCACAGCAACGGAGAGGCCAAGCACGATGATATGCGATTATGAACGAGGGGTAGAAAACTAGAAGTTAGAAATTCTCTGTTAATACTTGAATTAATAACGATTATAACAAATTCCATGCAATGCAAATGGAAGAAATACACGGTATAATATTGGCTAGGATCATTAGAGACCATTATGAAATTTTATTGCAGTGGAATGGCCATTATAACAACGAGATAGTGATTGTGATATATTAGTAGCGTTCTAAAACACAAAAATCTAACTACATTCTCTCAATATAGAAATACATTTACGAATCAATTGGAGAGGATTGTCTATTGCAGCAGCATTATTAAAGTCATGCATCCCAATGTGATGATTGGTACCGGTATCCTCCCAGTCACCTTGGTGAAGTCATTAACTGTGTTATACTAATGATAATAATAATGTTGTCTTTACATACCAGTAACTACTTTGGACGGTTTTCGGAGACGCCTAGGTGCTGGAATTGTGTCCTGTAGGAGTTCTTTTACGTGCCAGTAAATCTACCGAGGCTGACATATTTGAGCACATTCAAATACTACCGGACTAAGCCAGGATTGAACCTGCCAAGTTGGGGTCAGAAGGCCAGCTCCTCAACAGTCTGAGCCGCTCGGCCGGGCAACAATATCACTAGCAGCTACAGAGAAATTACCGACATTCAGTCCTTCATTACTTAATTTCATGAAGTGGTAATGCAAATATCACACTAATATTTGAGATTATAGTATGTTAAGATTTAACCGAGTTTGGGGTTTTGTTTGTTATTTTATTCTTGATTTGAAATGTATGTACTTCGCATATATTGAACCATTTAAAGATAAAAATTTCATTGTTCCGTACTGAAAAGTATCACAGTCAAAATTGAAATAATAAATAAAGAGGTTCAACCTATTCAATACAAAATAAGAAATGCAGCAATTACATTCTTATTTAATAATAAGTAGAAGTGGTACTGGTTTTGATCCTAGTCCAGGTCATCATCAGCCGATTAAAACATGAAAAACAATGCATAGGAAAAAGAAAATAAAAGATCAAGTTCACTCCGGATCAGGAGAAGAGGTAGCTGCCTCTGTGGATCCGTGGTAGAGTGTCGGCCTCCGGATCCCAAGATAGCGGGTTCAAACCCGGCAGAGGTAGTCGGATTTTTGAAGGGCGGAAAAAAGTCCAATCGACACTCCATGTCGTACGATGTCGGCATGTAAAAGATCTCTGGTGATACATTTGGTATTTACCTGACAAAATTAATTAAATCTCAGCCATAGACGCCCAAGAGAGATTCGGTTTACTCTAGGTCCACTAGATGGCAGACAGAGTAAACCGGAACGTCGAAATTGACGAGCAGACAGCCAGATGGCGTCAAATCGAAATGTCTGCAAACGGTAGCTGACGCCATACGATTATTATTATTAGTAGAAGAGGTGATCTAAAAATGACGGGGGTAGAAACTGTAAAATTCAGAAGAAGTAAAATGTAAGTCACTTAAAAGAAACAGTGCGTAATTTTCTGAACAGCAGTATGGCACACGCAGTGTTAGGCAAAGTCTTATAATGTTTATGAAAAGCGGAGAACGGTTAAATGAGCTAGCTTGTATACACTGTCAGGCACAAAGTCATAACACAATCGAACACATATGAAGATCCGTAATCGTACTGAAGCTGAAGATGAGTAGATCAACTGAAGTAACTTGCCAGCTCCCGGTGATCATGCTGATCCACTTTTCATAAACATTATAACACTTTGCCTAACACTGCGTGTGCCATACTGCTGTTCAGAAAATTACGCACTGTTTCTTTTAAGTGACTTACATTTTACTTCTTCTGAATTTTACAGTTTCTACCCCCGTCATTTTTAGATCGCCTCTTCTACTGATCCGGAGTGAACTTGATCTTTTATTTTCTTTTTCCTATGCATTGATTTTCATGTTTTAATCGGCTGATGATGACCTGGACTACGGTCGAAACCGGTACCACTTCTACTTATTATTAAATAAGAATGTAATCACTGCATTTCTTTTTCTTTTGTATTGAATAGGTTGAACCTCTTTATTTATTATTTCAATTTTAACTATATTGAACCATATCATTGTCTTGGAATTATTAAGTGTTATTTTAAACACACTTCCTTCATTATATCACGATTTCATTCCCGCTAGTTTCGTTGTTACAAGTATTTTTACGAACGGTCAGAGATATCGACGCATATTCCCATGGACTCGATTCCAGGGCAGTGTCCATTTCTAGGCATATAACTCAACTCGAGACCGACTTTCTCGAATCCACTCCATCGCTAGCTCATCACAACGTTTTACCAAATACTTCAATTGTGCATTTGCTACGGCAGCCATTTTGACGGAAAATATCGATCTACAATCGAATATGAAACACACGAATCGATAGAATGAGTGTTAGTGTTCAGTGTCACCAACTTAATTGTTTTCGAAGCAAATATGTTTGTTCGGTGTTCTTTTGGTTTTCTTAACATTTACTACTGCTAACAATGGACTTCAGTTGAATTATAGTTCAGATTTAATTACAGTTTTAACTATTTTTAATGCCAGTGTTTTCCATTTGTGTTTTACTTTCTAATTCATCACGAATATTGGTATTATTTTAAATCTCTTGGCAGGAATTATATAAATGAACTGCCCGTTTCATTTCGTGTTTTTGGCGACAAATTTTATGTTCTCAAAATGAAAGGAAATCTAATCAAACACCTACTCTTCTAAGTTTTTTTTTTTAAAGAAAGAACCTAGTAAAAGTAATAATTCAACACCAGGAGAGATTTCCGAAAAAGACATTGATTGCTGAGGCCGGCTGTGATGTTTGGGACATCACTGCTGTGTCTTGTACTCTGCAACCTTCGAGTCACAATGTACATTACAATGCACATTAAAAATCTCCGAAACTGCTCGACATAGGTGTTCCAAGTTCAGATATAATTAATCACAAGGTTTCATTTAGCAAGTGTACCAAATTTTAGAATTTTTGGCCGATTAGAAAAAATGTGTGACTGAAAAGGTTAATATGAATGATAATAATAATAATAATAATAATAATAATAATAATAATAATAATAATAATAATAATAATAATAATAATAATAATAATAATAATAATAATAATAATCGTATGGCCTCAGCTACCGTGTGCAGACATTTCAATTTGACGCCATCTGGCTGTCTGCTCGTCAATTTTGACGTTCCGTCTTACTCTAGGCCCACTAGATGGCGGACCGAGTAAACCGAAACTCTCTTGGGCGTCTATGGCTGAGATTTAATAAATTTTGTTGGGTAAACACCAAACGTGTCACCAGAGGTCTTTTACATACCGACATCGTACGACGTGGAGTGTTGAATGGACTTTTTTCCGCCCTTCAAAAATCCGACTACCTCTGCCGGGTTTGAACCCGTTACCTTGGGATCCGGAGGCCGACACTACCACTGATCCACAGAGGCAGCTAATATGAATGATGTTGAAATACTTTACACAATAAGTTGTTCGTTCAGAATACGTTATAGCCGCGGTACAAAGAAATGAAATGATGATGTGAAATGGATGATTAAATCCCTATATAAATACATATTAATTTAAAAATGACCTACCAATGATTAAATATACAGCCTACATCTTATCAATTAATTATATACTTCAATAATTTAATAGCTTGCAGTAAATTTTCCAATAGCCGTAGTGAGGTGACTGGAGTCAGCAGGCTAATTTAAGCCCATTTCCACGAAAAGTAAGTCATCAAGGTTACGAGAGACCTTACCCTCTCCACCTTATGAAGAGACAGTTGAAACATTATGAACGCCTACTTTTCGAAGTTCGCTACCTGACGCTTTATATCAGCGGGAAAGTTCAGCCTATGTGAATGGATGTAATGAAGCAAGATGATGGATTCACAGCAATACATAGGAGAAGGGATGAGACCTCGAATCTTACTGGACCATGTGATATGGTTGATGGAGGGAGATTTTGACGGCTATATACTCAACGACAAGAGCGGGAGAGGACATTCTTACTGGTATTCAGAGTCACACTCGTACTCGTACTCTTGGAAGACACTCTTACGACGATTCTACGTCTGCACATCGGAGAAGATTTTAACTTAGTTCACTTCGCATATGAGTAGTATACTACTCGAAAGTTACTCTCATTGGGACCTGTTATCTCAATGATGAGAGGTAAAGTCAACGGGAGACCGGTTTTGACTGGTATAGGGCAGGAGAGCTGTTGATATGAATTCAGTTACGATACTGTTCCGTAATACGGAAGAATACAAGTGTATTCTCTCCATGAACATAACCCATGGTGGTTTTGCATTTAAAATTAGGACTCATTACGACTTTATGTAAGGAGTACTGTAGGAAGTGTTAAAGGCAGGAAAAGCAGAAGTAGGACTGAAATCCACACAAGAGACGACGCCGCCTTTATGAGAGATCCATCAATCATCAGCTTCCAGATAACAGTCTACAAAGGGTGAGCTAATGGCATAAATTACTGCAAGTCTTTGCGCAACAGTTCATTTTCTTACAGTTTATTTCATTCAATTTTTCTTTTGCTTCCGTAAGTTCATATTTCGTTAATACGCCGTTACGTCACGTTTTTCATCCTAATAAATAGCTGCTTTAATTTGTATTTTCTGAAATTATTATTAATGATCCTTAAATTCCAAGTTAGTGTACTTAACCCATATGCATCCACCCACCCTTTGGTCTGACAATGCTAGGAATCCACCAACTTTTTAGTATGCAACCTGGGTGTTGCAAGCTTTCAGTTAAAACAGTATAGTGGGTGATCAACTGCACGTATTATCATGGGACCTGTTGTATATTATTGAGAAATTTCACACTATTGCTCATGACACCAAAAACAGAACTTTACAGAAATATAACACATTAAAAAATCCCTTTGAAATCTTAAATTTTTCATTACCTTATCTCACCTCGGAAGTTCTTTAGTGTGTGTTATGGCCTTAATTATACGGCACGAGCCTAACATTTGCCTGATTTGAAATAAGGAAATAATAGAAAACCAATACGACATGAGCCTAGCATTTGCCTGATTTAGAAATAAGGAATTAATGGGAAGCAAATCACGAGTAAGTGAATGAAGAGATTTGAACCTATATCCCAAATACGAACTTACAGCCGTATGTCTCTCTTGGTGTATTATTATATTATTATTAAGAATCAGTCTGAGGATCAGTGGTAAAGTGTTTACATCCAAGTACCCAGATCGTAGGTTCAAATGCGGCAGTTGCAATCGGATCTTGAGGGGCGGAAGAAAGTTCATTCGGCATTCAATGTCGTACGATATTACTACGCGAAAGATCTCTGGTGATATATTTCGTTTTCATTCATGCACAGGATCACTAATAACTTCTTCCTCACTAATACTGCTGAAATCAGAGCCTAAAACATCAAATATGCTTTTAATTTCGCTATTACTGAGCATTTCGCACGAGCAAGCAACTTCCTCCTCAGTCAGCCATCTTGTCAACAGAATACAGATTTCTCGATCGATATTTTAATCAATTCTCTTTGCCAAAGTTGCATATCAGAGCACTCTGGTGACACTTTGAGACACCAAGAACAGATTTCAATTAGAAACGTTTCCGGAAAATGCCAACAGATGTCACAAATGTCTCCAATATGCGACCTTGCATCCCAGCGTACCAGTCCGCTTACGGGTGCATAGGGGTTAATGATTTGTGATCCTTCACCCCACCCCTGGGAGTTTTTTTAAGTCTCATTACGTATTATTATTATTATTATTATTATTATTATTATTAATTATCAACTATTGTTTTCAAGCCATAAGCTTGAAGCTGGCGCCCATAGGATATTCTTTATGGAAAAACAATAAGATATCATTTATTTATACTAATATTAAGGTGACCTGCCACGTCATAATTTTGTCACACATCTGTGGGCCGAGTGAGTACGTCACAATTTCAATCTCTTGGCGGGAATTACCTAAATGAACTGCCCGTTTCCTTTCTTCGTGTTTTTGGCGCCAAATTTTGTGTTCTCAAAATGAACAGGAAATCTAGTCAAACATCTACTCTAAGTTTTTCTTAAGAAAGAACCTAGTAAAAGTAATAATTCAACACGAGGAGAGATTTCCGAAAAAGACACTGATTGCTGAGGCCGGCTCATCTAGTGAAGTGGAAAGTATTCAAAATGAAAAACAAGTGAAATGTTCTTCTAAACACCGCTTATCCGGCATCAGCAATGTCTGGTTTAAGCAATTTACGCGGTTAGTTGTGAAAGAAAATTGTATATGTTATGTTCCACATGTATAAAATGTTCTTGAAGAAACCGACAAAGAAGGAAGCGACTTGGATGACTATACCGTGTGCAAGACTTCGCAAGGAGAGTTTAGTTGACCATGAACAAAGCAAGCTGCATACCGATTCTTGTTCAAACTTAAGTGAAAGACGTGCATTCGAAGAAACTGGATTTGGGCAAATAGAAAAATCAGTTTCTATTTTAAACAATTTACAGAGAGATGCTTTTCTTGGAACCCTAAGATCAATGTATTGGTTGGCAAAAAATGAGCTACCACACACTACATTATACGGAAAATTACTCAAACACTGTGATGCTATGCGTTGTACATATATAAAGCATCTTAATATTGGTGATAATGCTAATTATACTTCAGAAAATATAATGCAGGAGTTACTTGATGTTATAGCTTCATTAATTAGATGTGAAATATTAAAGAACATACATTCAGCAGATTATTTCAGTGTTTTGTGTGATGAAACTACAGATATTTCTGTACTGAAGCAACTTATTGTGTACATAAAATATGTCAACCAAACTGAAAAAGAGGTTAATGTTAGTTTTGTGTCAACCTGCAACATCATTGATGGTAAAGCTGACACCATAACAAATAAACTGAAATCCTTGAAAATTTAGGGTTAAAAACTTGTAATTTGATAGGTCTAGGATCTGATGGGGCATCTGTCACGATTGGTAAGCAAAAGGGAGTAGTAACACTGCTAAGAGAGAAAACAAATGAACTCATGGTAAACTGTCACTGCATTAACCACAGATTGGCACTTGCTAGTGCCCAGGCAGCAGCTGAAGTGCCTTATCCAGTGAAGTTTAATGACATTTTAAGACAACTCTTTCTTTTTTCAAAATTCCTCAGTGGATGGCTGGTTTAACTGAAATCCACAACATCATGGACAGCTCTCAAATTAAACTAAAAAAGGCCAGTATGGCCAGTGATACTAGATGGTGGCCAGTGATACTAGATGGTTGTCTCATGACTCTGTAGTACAGTCTCTAAGAAGATCTATGGTGAGTGTTGTTGCTGCACTTGAAAGAGACGCCACTGAAAAGAATGATATTACAGCTGAAGGCTTAAGCAAGTGCGTGAAGACATACAATTTCTTAGCTGCAATTATGATGCTTTCAGATATCTTACCTCTTCTGAGCACATTGTCTAGAGCTTGGCAAATGCAAGATATTGACTTGACAGAAATTGCGCCAATCTTAGAAGCCACAAAACTCAGCATCTTACAATTGAAAGACACTCCAGGAAATCATTTTTTCAAAGTCTCAATCACCATCTTGCTGTTGAATGGTCAGCCTTCCACATCACTTATTCAGATGTCGATGTTGTGACCTTCAAGACAATAATTTATAACAAGTACATAGATACTGTTATCCAACATCTAGAACACAGATTTCCAGATATGCCCATCATTTCCTGCTTTTCAAGAGTGTTTAATGCAAAAAGTCAAGATCAGAATGAAGCTTCTGAGTTGCTTCTTCATTTCTACTCTAAAATGGGAAGCCCTCCAGTCATAAATTACAATAGCACTAAACTGGAATGGTCTGTTGCATCAAAAATGTTCCAAGGAGAGTCCTACATTGGATTAAGACCTAAACAAATAATGATGAAGTTTGCAACAACATGCAAGATTACGGAATCTTTTCCAAATTTAGCAAGACTCGCTGCTATTGGACTGTCCATACCTGTGAGCACAGCTGAATGTGAAAGGGGATTTTTGGCTTTGAAGAGAGTTAAAACCTGTTTGAGGAATCGTATGAAGCAGAGGACACTCAACAATTTGATGCTGATTTCACTAGAGGGACCAGACTCAACAGAATTCAATTACTTTACAAAAGAAAATATTTATAAAATCCTCCTATCAATACAATTCAAGTCATCTGTTAGATGAAGCAAAGTCTATACATGTTTCAGCCTAATCTCAAGGCCATCTTCAGTAGTAAAACAATGATTACATAATATACAAACAAATTAAAAAACGTAATGATGTGAAGTGACAGTGATCATGATTAGTGAGTTAAAAACACACTGAGGTGCAAAGTCCTCTCGTCTAATAGATCTTGCTGACTGTTAAATAAAACACTATGCTGAGGAGTGTCAGCAAGATCTATTAGACGAGAGGACTTTGCACCTCAATGTGTTTTTAACTCACTAATCATGATCACTGTCACTTCACATCATTACGTTTTTTAATTTGTTTGTATATTATGTAATCATTGTTTTACTACTGAAGATGGCCTTGAGATTAGGCTGAAACATGTATAGACTTTGCTTCATCTAACAGATGACTTGAATTGTATTGATAGGAGGATTTTATAAATATTTTCTTTTGTAAAGTGATAACCGTCAATACGGAATGAGATTCATAACTTGCAATGAATTCAATTATGTAAGACCTGCAGACAACTGGGCCTCAAATAAGAAAAGAAGAATCAACATTTAAAATGCCATGCTAATAAAAGTAAATTTCAATTTTTTAATGGTAGAGAAAGATATATCTTATTTTGTCTTGTTCGTGATAACACGGAAATCATTTTTGCAGTTTATGTTTACCACTCTGATATTATGTTAATCCAAGCCTATATCAACCAGAAGGGAATAAAAAATTTATTTACTGAAATTTTATCATTCATTTTTGAAGTAGTATTCCCCCACCCGGTTACTTATTCCTGCCACCCGGCTGACAAAAATTTCTGGGGAGAACACTGTATGACCATAACAAATAAAATAAATACGATAATAATAGAGAAATGAATCACTTTGTACTCACTGGCGCAAAGGATCCACTGTACTGCTCTTCCCAGTTGGCAGTTTGAGGTACAGCAGCAGCTTTTCAGGCATGGTCAGCTGGTTCACCTGGTCCACGATGTTCATCACAGTCTGCTTTGATCCGGGGCTGTAACAGGATTTCACAACTGCGACAATGAGTTTATCCTAGCTGAGCAGTCTAGCACAGACATTCTATTTCTTCTAGAATGTTATATCTCAACCTGCTCACAGATACGGTATACATCTACAGGCAAGAAGACTATGACATGATAGAGCTCTTCAGGGATTAAGGAACAGATTCGACCAGCCAGAAATTAAACAAGCGTTAATGTGTAATTAATGAGGGGGAAAATGTGAATCATTACTGCTGCCTGGTGTAATATGAGTGAGTTAATTTAATGTTTTACAACTAAATAAGAGTTTACGCCAAACTCAAGCGATATAAATCACTTTTTTTGTCCGTAATGAAAATTTACAATTCAAAGACAATAAAGGTGTTCTTTAATCCACCTATTCAATACTTTTATTTTCACTTATAGTGGTTACATAAACAGACTATCAGTTAAATGGGACATGTTTTGCCCTTAATTTAGGGCATCTTCAGCCTAAAAACAATCTTTAAGAGTACATCTAATATTAAATATGAAAGCTAAAAGTTTAGCTAGTTACTAAAAATCGGCACATAAAAATGTGAAAAAATGATACATAATACAAACAAGTTAATGGAAACACTGTCAATGATTAAACTAACTAGACTAACATGTCTGCCGAAGTGTGATCGAGAGCTGTTGTTTGCGTGTGGAAATCTAAGAGAACATTTTCCAGTTTCTATTGACATTTCCTGACAAGGTTTCAGACAATAGTATAGCCTACCGGTGCTAAGGGCCACTTCTACAATATTGCAACTGATGCTTCTGTTTCACCTTATGCTCACATATTCATCAGCAGCCTTGAACATGGTGTATTTATGACATTCACGTTAGTGCTTGTGTTTACGCCCTATGTCATTGGCATTATGTTTTTATCACTGTGGTATTCCACCAACAATTTTTAATTAACTATTTTAATTAGAATTTTAATGGAAGAAGTTTTAGTCTCTTGACGAGATTATAGTTATCATTGACAGTGTTTTCATTAACATGTTTGTATAATGTATCATTTTTTCACATTTTTATGTCCCGATTTTTAGTGACTAGCTAAACTTTTAGCTTTCATATTTAAATGTACTCAAAGATTGTTTTTAGACTGAAGATGCCCTATATTAAGGGCAAAACATGTCCCATTTAACTGATAATCTGTTTATGTAACCACTACAAGTGAAAAGAAAAGTACTGAATAGGTGGATTAAAGAACACCTTTATTGTTTTTGAATTGAAACTCAAGCGAGGCGCACATAGCAAGCTGATGGGAAGAACAGGTTGTATTCCCACAGAATCTTACTGGTCCTACCCACTGGAAACAGCTACTGTTCTCTTCAACAAGAAGGTATACCTGCCAACTTTTGAAAAGGGCTATCAGCAAAACTCACGTGCGAAAAAAATCGAACGATTTTCGATGTACCCCAGCTAGACGAAAATAATACTACTTCTGGGCTACAAAATACAATAATTCATGCTTTAAACAGGATAAATGAAATATCTACTTACATCATAGGCCAATGATTTGTAGATGAACATAACAATCAAGAAGAAATCAATGTTAAGCAGGCATGGTGAATATTTATTTTTTTTTTTTTTTTTGCTATTGGCTTTACGTCGCACCGACACAGATAGGTATTATGGCGACGATGGGGCAGGGAAGGGCTAGGACTGGGAAGGAAGCGGCCGTGGCCTTAATTAAGGTACAGCCCCGGCATTTGCCTGGTGTGAAAATGGGAAACCACGGAAAACCATCTTCAGGGCTGCCGACAGTGGGGTTCGAACCCACTATCTCCCGAATACTGGATACTGGTCGCACTTAAGCGACTGCAGCTATCGAGCTCGGTGCATGGTGAATATTAGCTTGGAGCATACATAACAGGACTTCCTTGATGAATTAAGCAGATATGCGATAACTGAAGAAGGCTTTACACAATAAAACTTGTTTAACATAACACAGGCAAGAAATAATATAATACACACTGCAAATCACATGCTAGTTTGACTTTAAAGTCATAGTTGTGGCCTTTTTAGCTTCCTGCAAAAAGACTTGAGAAAATGTTTTGTCATAACACAGACCAAAACTCCTGGTCTTCAAAATAGAAATAAGACTCCACAGATTCATTGGACATGGATGATCTGAACTCTGTTCCATTTTTCTTCACAAGGCTGAAATTAGGTTCACATTCTGCATTGCTATGGGGTATGGTGAGAATAGACAGCATTGCTCTAGAAATTTGGTTATAGTTAAGGAGTCCATCGACTCCACGAATTCTTGATATCACTTGCAGCATCCTGATTTGCAGCCAAAGTGTCATCTACCTGAAGAGCTGTGAACTGTATCTGAAGCTCATTCACCACCTCACCTGTAGTTTCATTCTCTTTCTTTCATAACGTGATAGGAAACCTTTCCAAGAAAAAACGAATGGAAGAAAATTGTGCTCTTAAGTTTTATCTAACCTAACAACTTGAACATGCTTTAACATATCATCCCTGAGTGGAAACTTGTTGATGATGTAGTCACAGGCAGAACAAAAGTAGTTTCTCACTGATGAAAAGAAAAGGGATTTATCTGTATCCTAGAGATCATTCACTATGTTGGAAGTCCGAATGCCAATAACTAACTCATCACTTAAATCATTTCTTCCACCATGTACAATATTAATAACACAAGGCAAATTTTTCTCCCTTTCTTCATTTTAGTACGCATGGAAAATCAACAGAATATGATTCTTTAAATGTCTGGAAGTAGGCTACTGTTTCTTTCTTATTGGAATTATTCATGATAATCTACAACTGGAATATAGCGTATGAAAATGTCAGAGAACAAACTGAAACATCAAAAGGAACCTGGTCCACTGAACGCCACATAAAATTATAACAAACACTCAAGGCAGTCAAACACTTCATTAAAACATGTCAAAGCACACAAAGTCTTAAACCATAAATGAACACAATGACAACCTCATGAACAAGGAATGTGCACATGGTAAAAAACGTGCACACATGTGGAACAAATGTAATTCTTCTTCTTTATAATTTAATGGGATTTGCTAATAGCAGTAAACCAGTCACTGGAATGAATGTAATTAGATAATGAATACAGGAAACTGCGAAGCACGAAGTTATAACACAAAATCTCGAACACTTCGTTAAAATATCATAACTAGAGCCCGGAAGTTAGGCAAAATGCCTTTTTTATCTGACTGGATATATTGAAGAATCAGATACCTAGTGATAAATATGTTTTCGTGCATTTAGGAAGTGTAGAGACAATTTTTATTTTCCCTTTTTTGCCTATTTTGGCTTCCGTTGCCTATTTTAAGATTTAAGGCCTTTTTTATGCCTTTCTTGATCGTTATACAATCTTTTCTGCGATTTACACATTTTAAAAATCACAATTAATTTCCATACATCGAAGACAAAAAGGTTGCACAAATTAAATTACTTACTGCCGTCATAAATATGTATTTAGAATAGTGTTCCCTGTAAATCGTTTATTTGTTTTCAGGCATTCGAAAGCTTATTTTCTCAACCCATTCATTTAACCTCTGTAAATAACAGAACCTTCATTAGTGAAAGGAATACACAAGCATAATGAATACCAGTAAAGAGAGAGGATGAGGGAAGTACGTCTCTTCTCCTTCCTCACACCCCTTTTGCTGTGACAATGCGTAATTATCTGGTATTCCCGATTTCGAATGATAAGATAATGCAGAGGAAGGGAGGAAATCACTTCTGTCTAACAGGGTCAAACATCAAAAGAAGCTGTTAGTTTACTGTGAACTTGTTAAAGGCATCTCAGGTGTTCGCGCTGACTTATTTATCATGTCGAAATTGTCATCGTTGCGTGGTAAATTACATGGCTATGTTCGCAAATTCGGTTCGGATATACTTAATCTATTAATCACGAAGAAAAGTACTTTATAACTCAATATTTTGCAACAACGAAACATAAGTCTGGGTTAAATATTGTTGGCCCTGAGATCAATTTAATATCAACAGCAGTTACAACATCCAGCAGGCATTCTCAGTTTTCCCTGGTTCTATGTAAAGCTTTCTTGGACTCTGGAATTCCGTTCTGGAAACTGGAAAATCAATCCCTCAGGACATTTCTGCAGAAGTACACTAAACAAGAAGTTCCGTCAGAATCCACATTAAGAAAAACGTATTTGAACATCTCCTCTGAAGAGACCCTGCAGCAGGGGCGGCTTTTCAGGTGAAGTAGGTGAAGTGCCACTTCACCACTTATTTTTACAATAATGAATTACTTAAATTTATTTTTCTTATGACATTTGTTGGTTTAACATTAAAAATTAAATAATTGAAGTTCAACCAATTCAATGTATTGAACATCTTCAATGTATTGAATGTATTGTATTGAATTGAATGTATTGAATTGGTTGAACTTCAATTATTTAATTTTTAATGTTAATAATTTCAATACGGAACAACGAAATTTTTATCTTTAAATTTGTTGGTTTTACGGAAATAAAAGATTTTATTGTATGGCGTTTGTAACACCTCATCACCTGATGAGAACCAGGGGAACTCACGAAAGCGCCGACTGTCGGCCACAGTACGGCGCGAGACTGAGTGAAGACGAGAGATTCTGCAGCTGCCTCTACCTCCCAAGTGCTCCCTCCTAGCGCTTGGCCTTGGCGGTTGCCATGACAACCGTGACGCACTTTCCAAATAGCGGAATGTGCTAGTGAAGTTGTCGGAAGAGTGGAATGTTTCATCTTTCCTGTGTCATCCTGTGTGAAGTACGAGTACTTACGCATCGTGGTTCATTCGTAGTGTTGTGCTGTTTTATTTAAATATGTATCCTATTTATGACATAGTTTGCATTTTATTATAAACACCATTTTCATGTTGGAGAAACTAAGATCAGAATGAAGTTCTACGTTTTGATCACACTACTTAATCACTGCAAATTTGTGCTACAAAAGAAGTGAAACATTCCGGTAAATCTTACAATTTTAGTTTCAAACGATCATGGTTTTTTTTTTTTTTTTTGCTAGGGGCTTTACGTCGCACCGACACAGATAGGTCTTATGGCGACGATGGGATAGGAAAGGCCTAGGAGTTGGAAGGAAGCGGCCGTGGCCTTAATTAAGGTACAGCCCTAGCATTCGCCTGGTGTGAAAATGGGAAACCACGGAAAACCATTTTCAGGGCTGCCGATAGTGGGATTCGAACCTACTATCTCCCGGATGCAAGCTCACAGCCGCACGCCTCTACGCGCACGGCCAACTCGCCCGGTCGATCATGGTTTAAGGAATTTCCATGGTTGTGCTCCTCTCCAGCTCTACAGAAGTTGTTTTGTTGGGCCTGCTTGCCTTTTATGAATAAAAATAATGTTTGGAATAAAGAAGGATTTTCAGCCCTTTTGAACATAACACGTTCTTTACATAAGCACTCAGACTCTGCAGAACATAAAATACGGCAGCTAGATTTCAAGACATTGGATACAAACCAAAATACGATCTCTGATGTCCTAAAGGAAAATGCCAGACTGTATATTGTAATTGTACAGTTCAGTGAAAATGTACATTTAAATAGGCTTTTCCTTCAGTTGGTAATTGATGCAGTGCTCTATTTAAGTAAGCAAGAACTAGCTTTTCGTGGTCATGACGAAACATTAAATTCAATAAATTGTGGTCACGTGCTGGACACTCTGCCAGTCACAGGTACGAGTACAAAACAACCAAAAACAACACGTAGTTCCTAAATCTTGTCCTCCTCTGTGGTGTAGTGGTTAGTGTGATTAGCTGCCACCCCGGAGGCCCGGGTTCGACTCCCGACTCTGCCACGAAATTTGAAAAGTGGTATGAGGGCTGGAACGGGGTCCATTCAGCCTCGGAAGATCAACTGAGTAGAAGTGGACTCGATTCCCACCTCAGCCATCCTGGAAGTGGTTTCCCGTGGTTTCCCACTTCTCCTCCAGGCAAATGCTGGGATGGTACCTAACTTAAGGCCACGGCCGCTTCCTTCCCTCTTCCTTGTCTATCCCTTCCAATCTTCCCATCCCCCACCAAGGCCCCTGTTCAGCATAGCAGGTGAAGCCGTCTGGGCGAGGTACTGGTCATCCTCCCCAGTTGTATCCCCCGACCCAGATTCTGAAGCTCCAGAACACTATCCTTGAGGCGGTAGAGGTGGAATCCCTCGCTGAGTCCGAGGGAAAAACCAACCCTGGAAGGTAAGCAGATTAAGAAAGAAAGAAAGAAAGAAAGAAAGAAAGAAAGAAAGAAGTTCCTAAATCTGACGCTCGAAACCGAACGGGTAATAGATCTTCACCATACTTTACAGCCACAAGCCACCACTGCCCTACAGAGGATTCGAAGCAGAGTTGCAGAAAAGAAGATCTGGATCTCCACTGATGAAACTACGGATTTAATGGGACGTTACATGGCCAACGTCGTCATTGGGACTATGGAAGCAAAGTAAACTGACCTATCATCAGTATTTCTTTTGACGACAGAAGAGATGGAGAGAGCAAATGGTTCCACAGTGGCACAGTTGTTCACAAATTCATTAATGTTACTCTGGCCGGATGGAATTCGGCATGATGTCCTACTTTTTGTCACAGAAGTGGCACCTTACATGAAAAAGCAGCTACAGCCTTGAAAGTTCTCTCTCCTAAAATGCTCCACCTTACGTCTAGCCCATGGACTGCAGAGAATTGCTGAAGGGATAAGAAGTTTGTATCCTCATGTGGATAAGCTACTTTCGAATATCAAAAAAATCTTCCTAAAATCACCCACCCGAATCCGGGTTTTCAAGGACGTGGCACCAGAGCTCCCTTTACCTCCACAGCCAGTTCTCACCAGATGGGGAACCTGGATCTCAGCAGTCATATATTACAGCAACAATTCGGACAAGATACGTGAGGTACTTCATGCCATATCAGCAGACGAAGTTGCTTCAGTTCGCGAGGTATAAAAAGTTGTTGGACCATGAAGAGCTCAGCAATGATCTGGCATTTATAACAGCATATTATAGTGTGATACCGGAAGCAATCTTGAAGTTGGAGAAAAGAGATGATTCGCTGGTATCATCTATGACTATCTTCGAAGATACAGTAAATTAACTGCTGCAAGCACCAGAAGAAAAAGGAAGCGGTGTTAGTGAAAATTGTAAACGTGTTCTGAGTGCTAATGTGGGCATTGAAGAAATGAAGAACATTCGTGATATTCTGAAAGGTGAAAATTCTATCTTAACTGGCATGTGTCCTTCCGAAATGGCTTGTTTCAAATTTGCGCCAATCACTTCAGTTGAAGTAGAACGTTCCTTTTCCATGATAAAAAAACATTCTTTCTGACAAGCGTCTATGACAGTTGATACTTTGAAAAAGCACCTTGTTGTTGCTTGTAACTACGGAAAGTAAGAGTAAGTACGCTAATTATGTGATAAATTGATAATAAAGAAATGAATGAGTATTCAAAATACATATTTTCATTAATAATGTGTGAGATTCCTCATTGCTTTCACTCCTAATAAATGCCTATTTTAACTACAGTACTGCCTATTTTCAGTATTTCAAGTGCCTTTTTGCCTGCCTATTTTAACAAAAAATAAATGCCTAACTTCCGGGCTCTAGTCATAACCTTAAAAGGCCAAAACAATGAAGGAACGCCAACTTCGTGAACAAAGAACAAAACGCATGTGGTCAAAGAATATGGGTTAAATCAAAACAAGCGAACTGAGCGGAACAAAGAACTTGCGGAGCAGAGCCTGTCAACACCTAAGATTCACACGGAAGAACAATTATCCCGGCTTTAAATTAAATTCCAATAATGACACAAACATCACACAGTTAAAAATAAAAATAATATCAAAGAATAAGTTATCGACTGTTGTGCATTTGCCTTCGACCCAAGCAAACGATTGTACGGAAGTGGAGTGATTATCGAATATTAACGTTTCAAATTTTTGTCCGCAAAGTCGTAAAATGACACCGTCCATCCGTAAAACTGTAAAATGCTGCAGTTTCCATAAATTTTACAGATAAACCATAAAAGTTGGCAGGTAAGAGAAGGATTTAGGGAAACAGCCTCATTATTATAAAACATACAGAAGAAATTAAAAGCCGGCAATTATTTTCCTTTTCTTACCTTAATGTCATAGCAGCAGTTGAAAATGATTTCTGTTTTCGCTTATGCAGACCTGGCATCTTCTGTGAGAACCATTGTGTTATTTTCAATTTCATTTTCCAGAGCCTCAGCTGTAGCAGATTCTTCAGACAGACTGTTTGAAATTTCTGCACAGGTTCACATATACTGAGAACTGGAGAATGAGCTGGCCATAATCCCCTAATAATTATCCAATCACTGACATTTCTCATTGCAGCCATAGAATTACATGCAGTGCGGGCCATAGCACCTTCCTGCTGAAAGTAGGCGCAGTCTTTCTTCTCTTCAGTCAACATTTTAAAGACAAACCAAACCCAAACCCCATGGTGCAACAACCCCGAAGGGCCATGGCCTACCTAGCGACTGTTGTTCAGCCCAAAGGCCTGCAGATTACGAGGTGTCGTGTGTTCAGCACGACTAACCCTCTCAGCAGTTTTTCTTGGCTTCCTAGACCGGGGCCGCCATCTTACCATCACATACCTCCTCAATTGTAATAACGTAGGCTGAGCAAACCTCAAACTAGCTCTGAGGTCCAGGAAAAAATCCTTGTCCTGGCCGGGAATCGAACCCGGGGACTCCGTGTAAGAGGCAGGCACGCTATCCCTGCACCGCGGCGCCAGCCAAAATATTAAAGAAAGGATTCAAAATAGTACCCATGTATCGTTCAGAGATCAGGATTTCATTTTTAAAAATATGGGCCCAATTATTCTTCATCCACTAACAGTACACCAAACACTGTTAATATTTACCTGTCTGATAATACTGTTAATGCCCTGAGGTGGTGGTGATTATTGTTTTAAGAGGAAGTACAAGTAGGCAACCGTCCTCTATAAAGCACTCATCAGAGAGAAACAATGGAAGGGATCCGATACTTCGAAAAATGAAGATATCGGCCAAAGGAAGACAAGGGGCACAAAGGGTGTGAAAATGAAAGACTCCCTAGGCCTCGAGTGCTCTAATACTAATATAGTTGGTCTGTTATTGGACATAAATTTTCCAGCTAACTCATTCCTGGTTGCCAGCGTTTCACCATAGTGTGCTAAATTGGGCTCATCAGTTGGTAAATGGCACACCTACCAAGACGCATGGCTTAGTGCATACCGTGGAGGCCACTGTGTAGGTTACTGGAGCCACCAGCAGTGCCAATGCACTATAATTTATAATGTCAATAATGGGCCAACTATATTGGTATTATAAATTTATTCATTCGGGACAAATATTTCAGGTTCCCTAGGGGAATCAACATCTATATCATGCTCTAATACTGTCGGGGTCAGAAAAGAACAAGAGTTGACCAAGGGAGGTTAGATAGGATAGATGAAAAAGTGGAAGAAATGCCAGGACTCAGCTGAGGGCACCGTGGTTGCCAACCCACGTTCCCGAGTTGAGAGCCCCTGGGGGCCATTTTAGTCTCCTCTTACGACAGGCAGGGGATACCGTGGGTGTTATTAAACTGCCCCCACCCACAGGGGGAAATGCCCTGAGGGGAATAAATTGAAATTTTATCATATCATTTTTACGTGATATTCCCCGCCCGGCTACTAATTCCCGCCACCCGGTTGACAAAAATTTCTGGGAAGAACACTGTTATTCAGTTGTTTACATGGATCATCTACAAGTGGCAGGAAGGGATTCAGTTAGATGGAAACATATAAGCTGTTTGGCTTAAGTTATGCCGATGACTTGGTCTTGGTGGCGGACTATGCTTAAAGCCTCGACCTAATATCCTGAAACTTGAAAATAGGTGCAGTGTGCATTATATGAAAATTACTATTTCCATCTAGGAAAAATGACAAAATGGGAACATTTAGATCATTTCAAGTAGGATATGTATTGTCTCAGGATGGTGGTATAGTAAGTATGAATTAAGGTGCAGCAAAGCAAATGAAGTCTGCTTGCAGTTGCGATCAACAGTATTCTGTGAGAAAGAAAGAAAAAGTAAGCTCCTGGACGAAACTATCTTTACACTAGTCTGTTTTCAGATCAACTCTGCTGTACAGAAGTGAGAGCTGGCGGATATCTTAATCATAAGTTAGACATAACAGATATGAAAGAAGCGAGAATGATCGTTGGTATAAACAGGTGGGAACAATGACAGAAGGGTAACTTACTTGGAATGAGGAAATAAATGCGAAGTTAGGAATGAACTTGTCTGAAGCTGTATGCGTAAACCGGCTTTGGTGGTGGAGTCATGTGAGTCATATGGAGGAGGGAACAATGGACTTTGTCATGGAGGGTAAGAGACCAAGATGACGATGGTTAGCTAGGCGTTAATATAAGGAAAGATCTTCACTGGGGTAATCACATAAATATGATTGTAAATAAAGGGTACAGGTCTCTGCACATGGTTCTGAAGGTATTTAGGGTTTATAGTAAGAATCTAAAGGAGAAGGCATATAAGTCTCTGGCACGACCCCAACTAGAGTATGGTTCCAGTGTATGGGACCCTCACCAGGATTACTTGATTCAAGAACTGGTAAACATCCAAAGAAAAGCAGCTCGATTTGTTCTAGGTGATTTCCGACAAAAGAGTAGCGTTACAAAAATGTTGAAAGTTTAGGCTGGGAAGACTTGGGAATAAGGAGAGGAGCTGTTCGACTAAGTGGCATGTTCTGGGCTGTCAGTAGAGAGCTGCCTCTGTAGATCAGTGGTAGTGTCGGCCTCCAGATCCCAAGATAGCAGGTTGAAACCCGGCAGACCTAGTCGGATTTTCGAAGGCCGGAAGAAAGTCCATTCCACACTCCACGTCGTAAGATGTCGGCATGTAAAAGATCTCGGGTTACACATTTGGTGTTTACTCGACAAAATTAATTCTCAGCCATAGACACCCAAGAGAGTTTCGGTTTATTGTATCTGGCATCTAGTGGGCCTAAAGCAAACCAGAGCATCAAAATTGATGAGCAGACAGCCAGATGGCGTCAAATTGAAATGTCTGCACATGGTAGCTGAGGCCATACAATTATTATTATTCATTTATTTTTTATTTTTTGCTATTTGCTTTACGTCACACCGTCACAGATATGTCTTATGGCGATGATGGGACAGGAAAGGGCTAGGACTGGGAAGGAAGTGGTCGTGGCCTTAATTAAGGTACAGCTTCAGCATTTTCCTGGTGTGAAAATGGGAAACCACAGAAAACCATCTTCAGGGCTGCCGACAGTGGGGTTCGAACCTACTATCTCCCAAATACTGGCCACACTTAAGCGACTGCAGCTATCGTGCTCGGTTTATTATTATTCATGGAGAGATGGTGTGAAATGACATCAGTAGATGAATAAGTTTGAGTGGTGTCTTTAAAAGCAGGAAAGATCACAATATGAAGATAAAGCTGGAATTCAGGAGGACAAATTGGGGCAAATATTCGTTTATACATAGGAAGGCGAGTTAGGGATTGGAATAACTTACCAAGGGAGATGTTCAATAAATTTCCAATTTCATTGCAAACATTTAACAAAAGGCTACGAAAACAACAGATAGGGAATCTGCCACCTGGGGGACTGCCCTAAAATGCAGATCAGTAGTGATGATTGATTGGCTCAGTTTCTAGTGTTAGATAAAAGGTATAGAACTGAACTAGGTCAAAGAGCTAGTTACAAATAGGGAATCGTGGAATAAATTCACAAGGGCTTGTAGGCTGAATGCAAAAAGCATAACAGTTTATAATGAAGATGTAGTATGTATGTATGTATGCATGTATGTATTTTTATCGTATATCACCCAGATTTTTTCCAGTTTTTGTATCGTGTAGATCTAGTCCTGGTGCAGGTCCCATACAGTGGAACCATACCCTAATTGGGGTCTTCCCAGAGACATGCCCTCTCCTCGTACATCCTTACAACAACCCCTACATAACAAATAATAAAGGAACTGAGAGTAAAGATGGAAGGACGATTAGACGAGAAGCAATATGGCTTGAGAAACGGTTCATCAGTAGTGGACTCCATCTTTAATATGAGACAAGTGATTGAAAGACATGGGGAGTATGACACAGATCTAATGAAGACATTTCTTGATATAATGTAAAAGCATCTGATAGTGTACCCTGGGAAAAAATGTGGGGAAACCATGATAAGAAAATGAGTTAGCAAACAAATGATGAAAATTCTACATGCAATATATGGCAAATGTTTTAGCAGTCTCCTGACCCAAGTTGGAAGGCCATAATGGTTTAGGAAAGTACAGGGAAGCATGCCGTCACCACAACTGATAATGATGACGATGATGCTTGTTGTTTAAAGTGGCTTAACATCTACACCATTGGTCCCTAATGGTACGAGATGAGACGAAATGTAATGACAATTTAAAAGTCCAAAATCATCCACTGACCAGAATTCAAAACATAATGAAGAATGAATGGATGGATATGAATTTAAAACAATCAGTGGATCTGACCTGCAATGCCCAACATTCCCAGAAACTAGCGTTAAACAAGAGTATCATTGCCCAAGGGACTGCTTCTAAAACACAATACTGAATTGATGATGCTTGTAGTCTAAAGGGGTCCAAAATCAAGGTCATCGGCCCATCATAATGGTACTTATCACTAGTAAAGTAGAACCATGGTATCTGTCATGTTGTGGTACTTATGAAAATTAGCATAGACTCGCGATATACCACACATTACGGTACTACTCACAAACAAATCAATGCGGACATGTAACAAAGACCTATGGAGTTTCTCACATTGCGCTGCCATTTACAGGCAACGCAAATCTATGGTGTTCCTCACATAAGTGTACTAATCACAGGCTATCCCATGGTGTTCCTCACATACTGAGTACTAATCATAGGCAAGGCAGACCCATGGTGTCACTCATATAGTGGTACTAATCACAGGTACTGTAAAACCCACCCGGATTCACACACTGTCACTACTAATCACAAACCTATTGTGTACCTAACATAGAGGTATTACGCGCAAGTAAAAGCGACTCATGGAGTTCCCTGTGTGATGGTACAAATTACAAGTAGTTTCATGGTTCTAATCCAATCATCCCTTGGTCACCTCTTGCGACAGACATGGGATACCGTGGGTGTATTTGTCGTCTGCATCCCCCACTCACAACAGGGTAGTGTGTTTAGTCCGCGAGAGCTATTTTATTTTGCTCAAGTCAGCCGGCAAGCTGGTTAGGACCGCCCTATCCGCCACCTGGGACGTGCCACGTGGGAGCATCACCTCTACCCCTGCTACACCACCGTAGTAGGTTCATGGGTCACCACAATTATTTATAATGTTAATGGCTAAAACTGTGGAGTCAAATGACGCATTTTTTGAAGACAGATGAAAGTATGCTGCTGATATTGTAGTGTGGGGAACAATCACAAAGGATATAATAATAATGTTATAGTTTTAACGTCCTACCAACTACTTCTACGGTTTTCAGAGACGCCGAGGTGCCGGAATTTAGTCCCACATGAGTTCTTTTATGTGCCAGAAAATCTACCAACACGAGGCTGATGTATATGAGCATCTTCAAATATATCACCGGACTGAGCCAGGATTGTGCCCGGCAGGCACTAAGGAAGTAGTAGTACAAGAACTTGACACAGTGAATGAGAAAATTGTGAAATACGGCATGAAATTTAGTGTGGAGAAGAGCAAGATAACGGTGATAACAAGAGGTGACAGAGCAGAGAAAGTAAGGCCACAACCTTGAAATTGTAGACAGCTTTAAATACCAACAAAGCACACTAATGCAAAATGCAAAGCTGGCTACAGAGATTAGCAAAAGAGTGCAACAAGCAAATGCATTCTAACAGAATGTACAGAATCTAGTATGGAAGAAGGAAGTACCAAAGAAGTCTACAGTACATCCATATTGAAATACACAGCAGAGACCTGGGCAGCAACGAGAGGAGAGTAAAATTCTAGCCAAAGAAATGAAATTCCTAAGAAGTACGATGGGAAAAGAGTAAGAAAGGAAGACATCAGGAAGGAAACTGGAGTAAAAAAGTTGAATGAAAGAACTGAAAAGAACAGACCAAGATATTCTGGATACGTAAAGAGAATGGAGGAACGAAGGATACTGCAACAGATGATGAAGGTTAAGAGAGCACAGTAAGAAGAGGACCTGTATAAGAAGAAGGAACAGAATTATGGAAGAAGAATGGTGGAAGGAGAGAGGGAGGTGGAGAAGTAAGCTACCAAAAGTGTCCCAACCCATGTGGAGCTGGATAAGAGGAAATGATCAGAATTTTTGTTATTAGTTTACAATCCCACAGCTCTCTTAAGCCGAGACTTGTTCTCTTGCACCAAGAAAGGCATAGCAGATGAACCCAACTGACTGATTCATCTAATAAGCATTTTATATATTTTTTTGCCTTACGTCGCACTGACACAGATAGGTCTTATGGCGATGATGGGACAGGAAAGGGCCAGGAGTGGGAAGGAAGCGGCCGTGGCCTTAATTAAGGTACAACCCCAGCATTTGCTGGTGTGAAAATGGGAAACCACGGAAAACCATCTTCAGGGCTGCCGACAGTGGGGTTTGAACCTACTATCTCCCGAATACTGGATACTGGCCGCACTTAAGCGACTGCAGCTATCGAGCTCGGTCATTTTATATACTGTACCATGCAATGAACATATTTTATAAATAATAGGACCTCTATTCATTATAAGAAAAAAAGAAATAAAGCAACAAAAATAGCATTCATTATGCAAAAGAGAGAGAGATGCTATCTCCCCCCACTTTAGTTTTCAAGTTCCATACCCGGTGTGCAGTCTTAGGGATGATGTGCAACCACATAAGTAGCAGAAATGAGAGATCCTTCTTTTTTATGCTTGCTAGAAACCCACAATCCCATCTCGCCTCGCGGTGTAGGGGGCAACTCATCCACCTGTCACCCGGCGGCCCTGGGTTCAATTCCCGGCCGGGTCAGGGGTTTTTAATTGTAAATGATTAATACCCCTGGCCTGGGGACTGGGTGATGTGTCGTCCTTAATGTTCCTTTCCTCACATTCAACACTACACTTTCACAATTCCAATTACATGCAGGTTCATATCATAAGGTGCAACTAGGGGAAAAAGATCTCTATAGGTCGACGCCCCGAACAAACAGCATTAAAAGAAACAACACCCACCATCCCGCCCCAAAAAGTATTCTTACTCATACAGCAGAATTAAAACCGAGACTGTGTAAATCAGCTGAATGCGAGCATGTGCTATGTTCCTATTGGTCTGCCAATGTTCATAATGTGTTCCTATTCGCTGGAAAAGCTTCGTATTGTCTCTTATAGAGCTCACATCGTGTGCAAGTACAGGCCTGCCATATTAGCTAAAAGTAAGGGAACCATATCCACACCAATGGTTTTGTCACTAACCTACCCTAACCTAACCAGATCAATGGTGGTGTCACGCAGGATACTAGAGGCCTAAGGGCCGCTTCACAGCTCTAACCTAGGGGCCCCCAGATTTCCTTTGCTTGCCCCCAAGCCAACAGCCTAGTCACTAGCCTGACCTAACCAATCCAGACCAATGGTTTTGTCACTCCCCGGACCTAACCCATCCAGCCCAATGGTCTTGTCACTAAGAATGCACAAGTTGGCAAGCCTGTCGAGTGTTACGTGATGTCACCCAAGCTGCACCATGTTGGATCTCTAACTTCACTTTTGCATGCAGGGTACAGAAGTTTTACCAAAAAATCATTTATGGAGTATTTTTTGCACGTTTATAATGTTCTAACATTTAAAAGAGATATTCATAAGAAAAAGGGAGCAGTAGGTCCAAGAGAGGTACCGTAGTAAAGAAGGTAAACTTTGTTCTACACTTATACTCACTCACAAAAGGAATGAGATTTCCACAATGTTATTCCTTGTTTTAATATCACCCAGGGTACCCATGACACACCATGTGGAACCTGAAACACCTTATTTGCCTCTTACCCAATAGAGCAGTCAAGATACGAGAAACATCTTCTAAACTCTATCCACATAGAATACAACAAACCTAGGCAGTAAATGATGACAGCTCTATCCAATTTTTTTGATAACTTGGTCCATGAAAAATAGATTTTACAAATACAGTACTTCTTAATGCATTTTGAAGACTCTATTACGGCAAAATTACTCGCTGTACCTGGTAATCTAATGACAGAAGATAATACGTACTTCAGAGACAGGAGGACTCTGCAACCAAACTGACTCACAGGTAGTTACACTACCTTAGGAACCTTCTTACATCTCTAACTACCTAGCTGTACTAGAGTACTGTAACAAATCAATGAAAGAAGTTTTGTTTATGTCATTCTAAAATGGCTCCCTGAAAATTCTAGGAAATAACTTCAATTCCAGGATATAAGAAATCTCTTCTCTCAGTGAAACAGGTCTCTCCAGCCACTTTCTGGCAAATATAAAATTGATTTTCAATACAATATTAAGTTTAAAGTGCAGATATGTCGTTTTATTGATGACCACCTACAGAAAAGAAGACCAAAAGATGCATCAGATTTCCAGTCAGACATACAAGTTAAAAATAGGCAAATATCATTTAAAATTAATGAAACACCTGTCATACAGAGTTGTATAGCCCTACTTCAGATATAAATAATGATGCACACATTCCCATAAGTTTTCCCTAAACATTAACATACACGAAAAAATGAAATAAATAAAATATGTTTGGATTCTAGGACGACTCAAACTTTTGTTACAAACCTAAGAGTTAGACGTTGAAAAGAACAAGTTCTTTGTGCACGAGTTAAAAAACAAGGCCTAAACTTCAAAATAAATATCACTTTCGAAATTGACAAAATATGTTTAATGATGAGCAGCATGAGTTCTTATGATAATGACATGATCGAAGGCCTCAGCATCTCGCCTCATATTGGGGATCAACACAGTTTTGAAACTGAAAGACAAGAAGTCATTCACTTCCGATTGATCAAAAAAATTAATATTTAATTACGGGTGAAATAGCTAGAATTTCCAAAATAAATCTAGAGAAAACAGTTCCCCATACCTTAGGGCATCTTCTATTATCTGCTTTATCTTCGTAGTTTTGCTGTCAAGGCCATTGGTGTTCAAGTTATGCGAAAGGCAATTTGGTTTTTCTTGGTCCGAGTCCGTAATACCGTTGGATGGAATATTGTTGTCATCGTTGTTGCTGGCCAGTCTTCCGTTAAGTCTGTCATTCGCGACATCACAACGGATATGCTCTAAAAAGCCACTGCTGCTGTTACTACAACTACTGCTGCTGCCGTTGTGGGAACTGATCGTGCGGTTCACATATTGCCACCCGGATTCCCTCTTTCTCGCTAAACTTTCATATTCAGACTTGATCTCTGTCGATGCACCATTTTTTCCGGCGATGTTTTCTTGCAGTCCGGGCCCGTCCATTTCTCCGAGTTGGATTTCCGATGACAAATTAATCCAACTCCAGACCGAAGCAATCCAACCATTTTGTCATACGGATCAGCTGGGCAACTTGTTAGGAATCAAACATAGTAAGAAGACGGAGATGTACTAGTCGGTTTCAACCATATATCCACGAGTATTTCACCTTACTTTGGATTCAGAACACTACTTATTATTCTTGACGAATATGTTTAACTATTTTCTGTGTAAAATAAAAATCAAGAACGATATTTTATCAATAATTCATATTATACAATAAGGTGAGATTATCGAAACGAGTGTAGTATCTTCAAACATGATAACCTCTGGATAACTTCTGCCAAGTCTTATTGTAGAAAAAGTTACTACATAACGTAAAGTTGAATCAAACGCTACTAGAATGCGCTAACTGTATCAGGGAAACGTGCTTGTTTTTGTCGCTGAGAAAGCTCGCGCCAAATTGAAATTAAAACGTCGATAACGCGAATGCATCGTACAGCCCAGTAGCGGCGACTAAGGTAGGGGGGGGGGGGGGCAGTCACCCCCCCCCCCACACACACACACACATACACACTTTGCAGAGAAAACATTACATTTTTATTCCATTTTAGCTGACTGAAACTAGGAATTATAGGAATTATTTAAAAACAATTTGTGCACATTTTTGATTATTAACAAAATTATTATCGAAAATACCCACAAAATGTCGTTTGTAGCGGCTAACCTATTTGCATAGCGCCACAGCAAGCAGTGGAGACTATGCAAATGCTATGAGGAAGGGTAACAGGGGTATTATTATTGTTAGTATCGTTTGGGCCTACTGAGGACCACGGGGCTCGTTTCGACTCCTTGTATGGAAATTCTGTTTTTTCTTCGCCCAGAAAGCTTTCATCTTCTGGCTGTGTGCTTGTTTCCTTTCCTCGGTCCACTTCGGTCGGGTGGTGCCTGTGCTCTGTCTACTGGTGAGAGACTCTGGAAAGACACCTTGAAAGGTCAACTGCCGGAATAATACACGATCCTGTATGGTTTGTTCTGAAATTCCCAGCTGTTCTAAGTCGGACTTCACTGTGGTGATCCATTTATTTTAGGACGCTTTCCCTCTGCCTGTAGTGGTAAAGATCTTGCTGGTAAGTGTGTAAGTACTCATACGAGTCAAATGCCCATAGAAAGTCAATCGCCTTTTCCTCATGGATGTGACTACCGTATGTCTTCTTGATGGTCATAGATCTCATTGTTGTGCCTCATCCTGTAAGTACCATCCCCTTCTCTTATTGGTCCTAAAATCCTCCTTAGTATTTTTCGTTCCTTGAGCTCTTAGCTTCCTCAGTGGACCTTTTCTGTTCATCAGAAGACACTTGGATGTATAGATGCTCTTACAGGCACCGTATGGTAGATCCTTTCCAACTTGGTGCATCTGGTGTCTATTGCTTATGTCTCATTCTCGGTTGCTGAAATCCCTAGGTACTTCACTGCAGGAACCTTACGAATGGTGGTGTTTTCCAATGGCATAGTAGGTGGGACTCTCTTTATGTTAGTCATGAACTCAGTTTTCTTTATATTGATCATCAAGCCGGTTTTAGCTGCTATGTTATAGAGGCTCTGTAGCTGGTGAGTAGCTTCTTCTATGTTGTTGGCTAATAAGGTAAGGTCGTCGGCAAAGGCCAGGCAAGGTACACTGAGATTATCTTTCTTGTAGCCAATTCTCAGTCCACTTCCTGGAGGTAATGTGGCAGTCCATTCCCTGATAATCTTCTCTAGAACGGGGTATGTTTTTCACCAAGGTCGTGGATACTGAGGCATGATTCACCTGCTTGCCGCGTGCATTCGTCAGTTTGGCAATCTCTTTAATATTGTTTGTTAGTTTCTTAGAATGTAGTCAAATACTAAATTTTATAATCACGCCGTACTTCTATTTAATTGTAATACGTGTGCAATATGGTTTCTTTGGTGAAAGTTTTATTGTATAGTATTGAATCAAAATCTCAAAGAACTATTATTGCCGCACTTAAGTTAGTAAACTTCAACCTTTACCTTTCTGTCGAAATTCTCTCAAAGAGCATCAAAAATTTACAATTTTGTAGCTTTTTTGTTCAGTTTTGATGTGTATACCCCTCCGCCCGCTATATCCCTCAACCCGGCTACGTTCTGTTGTCTGTAGGCCTATATTCCCCCCCCCCCCTTCACTTTTAATTCCCAATCGCCGCTACTGGTACCGCCAAAGGTTATGAAATGAAATGGAAATGAAATGTCGTATGGCTTTTAGTGCCGGGATATCCCAGGACGGATTCGGCTCGCCAAGTGCAGGTCTCTCTATTTGACTCCCGTAGACGACCTGCGCGTCGTGATGAGGATGAAATGATGATGAAGACAACACATACATCCAGCCCCCGTGCCATTGGAATTAACCAATTAAGGTTAAAATCCCCGACCCGGCCGGGAATCGAACCCGGGACCCTCTGAACCGAAGGCCAGGCCAAAGGTGATATTAGCCTGTGAAACAAGATTGTCGATACCTTTATATTTCCTGTATAATTCTTTACCAAACGAGTATATTCTGAGTCCTAGTAGCCATCTTCATTGGAAGGAAGGTTTGGTTTTTCCCTTGGACTCAGCGAGAGATCCCACCTTTACCGCCTCAAAGGCAGTGTCCTGGAGCGTGAGACTTTGGGTGGGGGATACAACTGGGGAGGAGGACCAGTCTACAACTATTTTAATCATGTAAAATATCAGTTCCATGTTACTTGCCGATAACCAAGCAAATACCGGTATCAATCAATCAATCAATCAATCAATCAATCAATCAATCAATCAATCAATCAATCAATCAATCAATCAATCAATCAATCAATCAATCAATCAATCAATCAATCAATCAATCAATCAATCAATCAATCAATCAATCAATCAATCAATCATTTGATTAATTAATCAATTAATGATCTGCATTGAGGGCTATTGCCCAGGTGGCAGATTTCCTATCAATTGTTTACCTAGCTTTTTCTTAAGCATTTTCAAAGAATTTGGAAATGTATCGAACATTTTCCTTGATAATTTATTCTATCCCCTCACTCCTCATCCTATAAATAAATATTTGCCTCAATTTGTCCTCTTGAATTCCAACTTTATCTTCATACTATGATCTTTCCTAGGGTACTATTAAAAGCTCCACTCAAACTTATTCGTCTACTTACATCATATTAACGAGGTTGTTAAGAAAGGTTACAAAAATCTTCACATGGTTATGAGAGTATTTAGGGGTTGCAGTAAGGATGTAAATGAGAGGGCATGTAAGTCTCTGGTAAGACGACATTTAGAGTATTACGAAAATGTTGCAAACTTTGCGCTGGGAAGACTAGGGAGTAAGGAGAAGAGATTCTCGATTGTGTGGTATGTTTCGAGCTGTCAGTGGAGAGATGGCGTGAAATGACATACAAGGAAGAGGGAGGAAGCGACCGTGGTCTTAAGTTAGGTACGATCCCGGCATTTTCCTGGAGGGGAAGTGGGAAACCACGGAAAACCGCTTCGACGATGGCTGAGGTGGAAATCAAACCTCCTCTACTCAGTTGACCTCCCGAGGGTGAGTGGACCCCGTTCCAGCCCTCGTATCACTTTTCAAATTTCGTGGCAGAGCCAGGAATCGAACCCGGGCCTCCGAGGGTGGAAGTTAATCACACTAACCACTACCCTGCTAGGATTTTATAGTAGTAATATATTTCAAACCGGACTGAATGACTCAGATGGTAGAACCCAACCTGGCTCAGTCTGGTGGTGTAACTAATAACTAGAGGTGGGTTCTCGATACTTTCGATACCTCGATATTCAAGATGTGGCAGTGTCGAACTATACAACTACACATGAGCTCGATACTGTTTCGATATTATGTTAATAGAGGGTACTGTATAACCAACCCATTGCCCGTTTCTCTACGGTGTCGGGAATAAAATGTTTAATTAATTTTGTCAACTTTCCAAAAGTAGAAGATTTTGAAGTGGTCGTAATTAGCACATGTCTCAACTCACAAGTTTCAAAATAGCAGGCAGCAGGCATAGCCTAACAAGAAATTGGACTGGTTTATAACTCTACTGATCCCATAACAAAAAGGACCTTCCTCCAAATTTCCGCCACTGTGTCTAAAGTACAATTGTCTTCGAAAGTCATGTACCAGGCCAATAAAACGCGCCGCTCCGTCTACAAAATAATATTCTTCTGAGAATAACCAACAACAGAGGCTTATAGTAAACGAATCCTGTTGTACACTGACTTAGCAAATGTCATGGGATAGTCACCTAATAGCGTGTGGGGCCTCCTCTGGCCCTGCGAGCTGCAGTGAGACGCCGTGGAAGTAAGTCGACAAGTCCCTGGTAGTCGTCTGGACGCAGCTGACACCAAATCGTTTGCAGAGCGGCCGCCAATGCTGGTCTGTTCGTGGGTGCAGGATCCATGGCACGGAGCCTGCGTTCCAGGACATCCCAGATATGCTCGATAGGGTTCATATCGAGGCTCCTGGATGGCCATGGCAGTCGTTGGACCTCCGCTGCATGTTCCTGGAACCATTCCCGGGCGACGTGGGAGCGATGTGGCGGCGCGTTATCATCTTGAAACACCGCAGAACCGTCTGGGCGCTGGAAGGCCAAACATGGGTGGAGATGGTCTCCGAGCAGCTCAACATATCGCGTACCATTTAAAGTATCTTCCAGAACAACAAGGGGACCCATTCCATACCAGCAAAATGCACCCTAGACCATAACAGAGACACCAGCGCCCTGGACCACACCTTCGAGGCAGGCGGGATCCATCGATTCATGTGGTCTGCGCCATACACGGTGCCTCCCATCGGCATGGTGCAGTTGAAATCGTGATTCGTCCGACCATACCACGTTACGCCATTGTTCCAGTGTCCATCCTTGGTGACTGGCGACAAATGCGCGTCGTTGTGCCCGATTACGTTGGGTTAACAGTGGCACCCGTGTGCGGCGCCGGCTCCCATACCCCATAGAACCCACGTTCCTACGGATTGTCCACTGGGAGACGTGTCTAGCATGGCCTGTGTTGAATTGACCAGTGATTTGATGCACGGTTGCCCGTCTGTCACTATTGACAATCCGTCTCAGATGTCGCCGGTCACGGTCATTGAGGATGGCTGGACGGCCGGTCGTTCGTCTGTTGTGGACGGTGACACCCGCATTCAACCATTCACGATACACCCTATACACGGTTGATCGTGTGAAGCCGAATTCTCGCACCACTTCCGAAATCGCACTTCCCATCCGTCAGGCACCGACCACCATACCCTGTTCGAATGGTGTCAGCTCACGATGACGTTCCATGTTACACCTGTCACATGCACAGCCACTGCTCACAAGGGTCTCCTACACAACTGTCGCTGGCACAGGGGGCGTGTGGTGCGCAGACAACACACCTGCGCATCAGTGCTCCGCTATCCCATGACATTTGCTCAGTCAGTGTATATTTAAACTATCAAATAAAATACTCGTATATAAGGGAGCAATTTATTACAAAAACTGTCAGCACTTTTAGCATGATATCTGATTTTGCTTTTGGATTACTATTTTAAAATGTCAAGTCAGTGGAACTATTTCCAGTTGGATCCTGTCAGTGATAACCTTGCCATTTGCCGCATTTGTAAAAAGACTTTCTCTCGAGTAGGAAAATCTCGCAACATTAGCAACGTGAAGAAGCATGTCACCTCAGTTCATAAAATTATTTTTACTGAACGTGAACATCACAACAAAAACAACAACAACAAATCGAAAGAGTGAAAATGTAAACAAGTGAATGAATGGCACTGGAAGAGTCAGGACCTCGTTTAAGGTTTTGTTGCAAAGTTTGGGCTGGGAAGATTTAGGACTAAGGAGACGAGCTGCTCGACTAAGTGGTATGTTCCGAGTTGTCAGTGGAGAGATGGCGTGGAATGCCATTAGTAGACAAATAAGTTTGAGTGGTATTTTTGAAAGTAGGAAAGATCGTAAAAAATATAAAGCTGGAATTCAAGAGGACAAATATTCCTTTGTAGGAAGGGGAGTTAGGGATTGGAATAATTTACCACGGGAGATGTTCAATAACTTTCCAAATTCTTTGCAATTGTTTAAGAAAAACTAGGTAAGCGAAAGATAGGTAATCTGCCACCTGGGCGACTGCCCTAAATGCAGATCAGTGGTGATTGTTTGACGGCCTTTTATCCTCACTCATTAATGAGCGATAATGTGCCAACTGCAGTTTTGGTTCAGGAGGTATTCTTCCCCTAATCTTCCAATGGAGAGCTATAAGGAGGCTGAAATAAACGTTGAGACACACATAAGTACACAGTCTCCGAGCGGAGGGAATCTTTCGTTCGAGGTAAAAATCATTTGACCCAGCCTGCAACCGAATCCGGACCACTTGTGTCCGAAGGCCAGCACGCAAATGTACCGTATGTGAGGTGACCAATAACATGGACCTGGTTGAATAAAGAAAGGATTTTTGAGGAGGAGTTTGGGAAGGAAGCGACTGAGGCCTTTAAAATGTACCGTTTCAGTACATACCTGTAGGTAAAATGGTAAAGCACGGAAAGCTATTTCAAGAATAGCCGATGGTGTTCGTATTTTGGTGTGCGGAATTTTTGCCGGTGATTTTTCGATAGATATTTTTCTTTGCCTAGTTGTGCATTGACATCTTCCATCAGGATTTTTACGTCATCTCGATTAATGTTATTCATAATTTTTTCTAGTTTTTCCAAAATTTTTCAAAGGGTTAATGATCAAATTATGACCATGCGCATCCAGTGCGCCAACAAGAAATTCACACTTGTCAATGCTCATGCATCTACTAACATCGACAATAAGATCAATCCTGAATATGTTGAAATTTTTTGGAAAAACTAGAAAAAATTATGAATAACATTCATCGAGATGACGTAAAAATCACCGGCAAAAATTCCGCACACCAAAATACGAACACCAACGGGACACGATTGGTAGACACTTGTCATCAATTTAACCTCAAAATTATGTCTACCTATTTCAGGAAACCTGCACACAAACAGAAAACTTGGCGATCTCCCATTCAACATCTCGGTGAATATCAGATTGATCATATTACCATCTCCCATGCCCATTGGAGAACCATCGATGACGCTCAAGTCCGTCGAGGGGCAAACATTGATTCGGATCATTACCTTACAAGAATCAAAATGAAATTTCCGCCGAAGAGAACTAATAAAAAACATTACATTCCATAATTAGACGCAGCTAAGATTCAAGAAACAAAAATCGCGGAAGAATTGAATAAAGAACCAGTGAACAATTGAACGGACTTTTGCATCTAAAATTGTCAGAAAAGCCAAAGAACTGATTCCACCAAAAAGAAAGAAAAAAAAAACCCTGGTGGGATTTCAACTGTGATCAAGTTATTATTGTTCGCCGAATCGCATTTCAAAAATACAATAGTCACACATCTCCAGAAACCCACAACACTTTTGCGACGCCCGCAAACAGGCAACCAGAACTATCGGGACAACTAAACGTAATTATGCGGTATAACTAATCAATCAATCAATCAATCAATCAATCAATCAATCAATCAATCAATCAATCAATCAATCAATCAATCAATCAATCAATCGAAGATGACTTCAGAAATCACAACAGTCGAGAATTTTTATGAAACTTTCGCGAACAGAATTAACTGTTACGTACCGCAAAATTTGACCTTCAAAGAATAAGATGGAAGTCTAGCAGTCACAAATCAAGAAAACTGTGAAGAACTAGCACGCTATTTTTCTGACCTCCTCAATTGCCCTGAACCGCCTGAGTGATTCATACACACAGTCCTAGAACACATAAGACCCGAAGCCAAACCACCAATGCAAGAAGAAATCCATCACCACATCAAAAAGCTCAAGAAGGGAAAGACATCAGGAGAAGACGGAATCATCGCAGAACTATTACAAAATTTAGGACCACGATCACTACAGAAAATCACACAGATCATTCAAGACATTTGGCGAAGTGAAAAACTACCGGACGAATGGAAATGCGCATTCATCCGCCCACTCCACAAAGAAGGAGGTAAATCTGATGTAAATTACTACAGAGGGATTTCCATTTTACCCATCGCTTATAAAAGCCTCTCCGCCCGTCTTTTGCAACGTACGCAAGAATAACTCGAGCCCCTCATCGATGAATATCAAGCTGGGTTCAGACCAAACAGATCAGCCGTCGAACAAATCTTCAATCTGAAATTCACCTTGAAACTTCGAGCCACGCGAAACCTCCCAATCATCTGTACATTTGTTGACTTCCGAAAGGCTTATGACTCCATTGATCGATAATCTCATTTGAATATACTCGAAGAAAACAATCTCGATCCGAAGACAAGGCGACTCATCCAACAAACCCTGACACAATTTTCAAGGTCAAATTCATTGGAGAGATCTCTCAACCTTTTCCCATTAAAACCGGTGTCCGGCATGGTGACGGACTTTCTCCGTTGCTGTTCAACATCGTTCTTGATAAGGTTATCAAAGATTGGGAAAAATAATTGAAATGTCGCAACATCTGGAAACCTGTTATGTTAGGAAGAAAACAGAATAATATCAACGTTACTTGCTTAACCTTTGCCGATGATTTGGCAATCCTCTCCGGAGATGAGCAGACGGCAATTCACCAGATTGAAGTCCTCAAAGAATGTGCTGGGAAAGTTGGTTTACAAATCTCCTTAAAAAACTGCATTCATGGCTACAAAACACATTGAACCACTGACGTTGCTAACAAAATACGACACAATAAACAAGGTTTATCATTTAAAATATTCAGGTGAAATCATTGAACCTACAGGTACATAAAGAATGGCACAAAAAACACGTGAACTTAAAATACGGAAAGCATATGGGAAAACAGCGAACATCTACAACAAAACAATGCATGAGCATTAACACAAAACAGGACGGTCGTCAAACTTGAAACACTCTGTGCTAGTGAGACCTTAAATCTCAATTATAAAGGGGATCTCGAAAATATCAAGAAAGCTGAAACTTGCAGATGAATTGCAATTGCACAAGTTCACAGAAAAAACTCAAACATTGAAACAGATATCTGTAAACGACGGTTGAAATTTTATGGACACATTCTGAGGCCAGATGACAATCAACTAATAAAGAAAACATTGATGTATTCACAAATATTTAAGACGACAACGGCTTGAATCAAACAAGTCCAGAGTGATCTAGATAACGCCAACATCACACCTACAGATATCGAAGACCACAAAATTTTCAGACGTGAGATCTACACTTGGAAAGTTGCTTCAGAAAATATGCCCAGAAGATCTAGGAGAAAATGGACTGACGAACGTCGAGCTAAACACAGCATGATGAAGGAATTCTGGAATAACAAGTAAAATAACAACAACAAATCATAATTTGCTTTATGTTATTCTTTATGGGTCGGAACATACTCAATAAGGCCCTGAAACCAAGAAACAGAATTTATAAATACGACATTGGAAAGTTAAAAATCAGTCAAAATGTCTTAGAACAATACCACCAGCAACTGACATTTGAATCTCATGAATGGACGAACATCGCCTCCAAGATCCAACAAGCAGCTAATACTGCAATCCTGACAGCTAAGAAGAGAAAGCATAGGTGGTGGAATGAGGTGTGTGATGAAGTGCTGACCCAAAGAACAAATGCCTGGAAAAAGTGGAACTCGACCCGAAGATCTGAAGATTTCGATGTGTTCCGTGAAGCTCGAAAAGAAGCAGCCAGAACCTTCCGAAGGGTCAAGCGACTATATGAGAAACAGCAGTTAGAACAGATCGATCAGGATTTCCGGAAAAACAATTCCAGAGACTTCTATCAAACATTCAAGACTAATTTGAGAGGGTACCAAGCCCTCAGGCTTTGTTTTAGAGATGAAAATGGAAAGCTAGGCTTGACCAACAAAGAAAACTGTACGATCATATCTCGGTACTTTGAAAACCTTCTTAATTGTGATGAACCAAAAGAAAGATTCCCTGTGTGCGACCCGATCCACAAATTACCCAACTCAACCCCTCCTTGTAAAGAGGAGATCAAACAGATTATAAACAGCTTAAAGAATAATAAGGCAGCTGGTGAAGATTCGATAGTGGCAGAACTACTGAAGCTGGCAAATGATGAAACTCTAGATGTGCTAGTCAAGCTTTTTGAAGATATCTGGAGAACAGGGGTGATACCAACTGAATGGCTGTCAGCACTAATCCACCCTTTGCACAAGAAAGGTGATAAAAATAATGTCAACAACTATAGGGGCATCTCATTAGTATCCGTTCCCTATAAGATTTTCTCCAAAGCAGTTCAGAACCGAATTGAAGCTCACCTTGACCAACAGATTGGGGAATATCAGGCTAGCTTCAGAAAAAGCCGTTCGTGCCCAGAACAGATATTTAACCTGAAGAGTATCATAAGGTACAAGAAGACAGGAGGACACAGTTACGTGGTTGTGTTTGTTGACTTTCAGAAAGCATATGACTCCATTGACCGCGAGTCATTAATGAATATTTTGGAAGAGTTTGGAGTGGACGATACGCCAAGAAATTTGATCAAACAAACTCTAACCAACACAGTGTCGAAAGTAAAATTTATGGGTGAGATCTCAGAACCGTTTACAATCAGAACGGGTGTCAGACAGGGAGATGGACTATCCCCACTCCTCTTCAACTGTGTTTTGGAAAAAGTCATTCGAGAGTGGAGGAAGTTGTTAGACCAAGAAGAAACAAAGGAAGATCAGTTCAGACTTGGTCCTAAGCACAAAGGGGTGTACGTTGACTGCCTGGCCTTTGCGGATGATCTGGCCATTTTTGCTAACAACATAGATTCAGCAGTCAACAAGATCAATAGGCTGTCAGAAGTTGCTGAAAAGGTAGGACTCCAGATTTCTATTCCAAAGACAAAATATATGACAAACATCTGTGATGGACCAGAATGGATGATCACTAATCTTGGAAAAATCGGTCGAGTCAAGAATTTCAGATATCTTGGTGAAGTCATCCAGCAGAATGGATTAGAAGAGGAAGCAATCAATGTCAGGATGAGGAAGTTAGACCAGGCATACCAAATGACAAAGAATGTCTATAATAAAAAGTCTATGAGTATAGGGGCCAAGTTCCGACACTATAACACAGTTGTAAAACCTGAGGGATTATATGCATCTGAAACTTTGACCTTAAGTTGTAAAGGTCAAGCTGATCGGCTGGAAAAAAGAGAGCGCAGGATACTAAGAAAAATCCTAGGTAATAGGTGGGTTGATGGACAGTGGCGAATGAGACCAAATGAGGATTTGTACAGCAAGACAGAACCTCTCACAGCGTCAATTAAGAAGAGACGGCTATTATTTTACGGTCATCTCTTGAGGATGACTGATGGTCGGCTAACAAAAAGAATATGGAATTTTATTCAATCTAAGGCAACAAGGCCGAGATGGTTCCAGGAATGCGAAAAAGATCTGATGCAGATTGGTATTTCAGACGAAGAAATTCATGACAGGAGCACATTCAGAAGATTGGTGAACAACTATCAAGGTTTCCAAATGGCATCAACTTCCAGAAGACGGAAAGGACCTTTCTCTGATGAGCATAAACAGGCACTCGTCGTTGGGCTCAGAAGATACTGGCAGGAAGTCAAAGCCGGAACAAGAACAAGACCTAGACACTGAAATGAAGTTGGTTGTTAGCACGCAGTCCATAGAGGCTCAACTCGATGTATAAAAATAATAATAATAATAATAATAATAATAATAATAATAATAATAAAATGGTATTTTGAGGGATTCAATGGTTTCCTCTTCCTCACGCGCCTAAAGACCCGATCCACTGAGGATTACTCGGCTACATGTATGACATTTACCTCACACCTTGACTAAGTTTGGGGATTTACGTTCACACCCTGACTAAGAGTAGGGGCTCAACCTCACACTTTGGCTAACTGTGGGAGCTTAAGTTCACACCTTGGCTAAGAGTGGGGTCTTAATCTCACACCCTGGCTAAGAATGGGACTTAAATTCACACCCTTCCTAACCTAACATAACCTAACTCAACTTAACTTAACCTAACCTAACCTAATGCTAGCTAAGTGTACAGGTTTAACCTCCCTCTGAACTAACCAGCTGCACTTCGCCACACCAGCTTGTAGGCATGGAGGAGCTCTAGCTAGTGAGCTTAACCTAACGCCTGCCATTACCGGCTGCCCTTCCCTACACCTCAATCAATCAATCAATCAATCAATCAATCAATCAATCAATCAATCAATCAATCAATCAATCAATCAATCAATCAATCAATCAATCAATCAATCAATCAATCAATCAATACTGATCTGCATTTAGGGCAGTCGCCCAGGTGGCAGATTCCCTATCTGTTGTTTTCCTAGCCTTTTCCTAAATGATTACAAAGAAATTGGAAATTTATTGAACATCTCCCTTGGTAAGTTAATCCAATCCCTACCTCCCCTTCCCATAAATGAATATTTGCCCCAGTTTGTCCTCTTGAATTCCAACTTTATCTTCATATTGTGATCAATCCTACTTTTATAAACGCCACTCAAACTTATTCGTCGACTAATGTCATTCCACTCCATCTCTCCGCTGACAGCTCGGAACATACCACTTAGTCGAGCAGCTCTTCTTCTTTCTCCCAATTCTTCCTAGCCCAAACTTTGCAACATTTTTGTAACGCTACTCTTTTGTCGGAAATCACCCAGAACAAATCGAGCTGCTTTTCTTTGGATTTTTTTAAATCAGGTAATCCTGGTGAGGGTCCCATACACTGGAACCATACCTACTCTAGTTGGGGTCTTATCAGAGACTTATATGCCCTCTCCTTTACATTCTTACTACAACCCCTAAACACCCTCATAACCATGTGCAGAGATCTGTACCCTTTATTTACAATCCCATTTCTGTGATTACCCCAATGAAGATATATTCTTATATTAACACCTAGATACTTACAATGATCCCCAAAAGGAACTTTCACCCCATCAACGCAGTAATTAAAACTGAGAGGACTTTTCCTATTTGTGAAACTCACAACCTGACTTTTAACCCCGTTTATCAACATAACATTGCCTACTGTCCATCTCACAACATTATCGAGGTCACGTTGCAGTTGCTCACAATCTTGTAACTTATTTATTACTCTATACAGAATAACATCATCCGCAAAAAGCCTTACCACTTCTTTACTCATATCATTTATATATATAAGAAAACATAAAGGTTCGATAATACTGCCTTGAGGAATTCCCCTCTTAATTAATACATGGGTAGATAAAGCTTCACCTACTCTAATTCTCTGAGATCTATTTTCTAGAAATATAGCAACCCATTCAGTCACTCTTTTGTCTAATCCAACTGCACTTATTTTTGCCAGTAGTCTCCCATGATCCACCCTATCAAATGCTTTAGACATGTCAATCGCGATACAGTCCATTTGACCTCCTGAATACAAGATATCTGCTATATCTTGCTGGAATCCTACAAGTTGAGCTTCAGCGGAATAACCTTTCCTAAAACTGAACTGCCTTCTATCGGACCAGTTATTAATTTCACAAACATGTCTAATATAATCAGAAAGAATGCCTTCCCAAAGCTTACATACAATGCATGTCAAACGTACTGGCCTGTAATTTCAGCTTTATGTCCATCATCCTTTCCTTTATACACAGGGGCTACTATAACAACTCTCCATTCATCTGGTATAGCTCCTTCAACCAAACAATAATCAAATAAGTACTTCAGATATGGTACTATATCCCAACGCATTGTATTTAGTATATCCCCAGAAATATTTCAATTCCAGCCGCTTTTCTTGTTTTCAACTTTTGTATCTTATTGTAAATGTCATTGTCATCATATGTAAATTTTAATACTTCTTTAGCCTTAGTCTCCTCCTCTATCTGGACATTAACCATGTAACCAACAATCTTTACATACTGCTGACTGAATACTTCTGCCTTTTGAAGATCCTCACATAAACTCTCCCCTTGTTTATTAAATATTCCTGGAATGTCCTTCTTGGAACCCGTTTCTGCCTTAAAATACCTATACATACCCTTCCATTTTTCGCTAAAATTTGTATGACTGCCAATTATACTTGCCATCATGTTATCCTTAGCTGCCTTCTTTGCTAGATTCAATTTTCTAGTAAGTTCGTTCAATTTCTTCTTACTTCCACAACCATTTCTAACTCTATTTCTTTTCAGTCTGCACCTCCTTCTTAGTCTCTTTATTTCTCTATTATAATAAGATGGGTCTTTACCATTCCTTACTACCCTTATAGGTACAAACCTGCTTTCGCATTCCTCAACAATTGCTTTAAACCCATCCTAGAGTCTGTTTACATTTTTATTTACCGTTTTCCACCGATCATAGTTACTTTTTAGAAACTGCCTCATGCCTGCTTTATCAGCCATATGGTGCTGCCTAATAGTCCTACTTTTAAGACCTTTCTTTCCATCACATTGATTTTTAACTACGACAAAAACAGGTTCATGATCACTAATACCTTCTATTACTTCAGTTTCTCTACAGAGCTCATCTGGTTTTATCAGTACCACATCCAGGCTTCCAGCAGAGCATTCTAACATCGCGGGGTAAAAAATTAAACGTTTCGGAGGATACTTTAGACGTTTAAAATTAAAATTTTGGGGGTGAACACAACCTTTAAATTAAAAAATTCTTAAACTGATGGTCTTAGACAATTTACTTTTAACTTAAAATTTATTAAAATATCATCTAACCGGTGATATAGATCAATTACTCCCGACTGCCTCTTTTCAAAGTTTTGGGGTAAAAAGGTCATTTAACGTTAAATATGTCTAGGATGTTACTTTAAATGACGTTTGGATAAAAATACGTTGGGGGTGAAAAATCCCCTAACATAAAAATTCATTATTTCCACAATCAGTTTTTGTAGAAAGCTATTTGTGAGTATAAAGTTTTGTTTTACCTTCACATAACGTTTCTGCTCTTTATATACGGTATGCAAAATATATGAGGTAGGGGTGCCTAGAAAATACTTAATTATATCCTATGCATGCTTTTATAGGACTAATTCAAGGTTGATGCTCATATGCTTTAGCTAATTCTGTTCAGATGGGTAGGGGCTAATGAGCTGGGGCTAATGAGCAAAAGTTAAAGGGCTAATGAGCAGTAGCTAATGGGAAAATACTGATTTATTGATCAATACATTAACATTTTAGATCAAGTAACATTCACCCTCAGTTCTTCTACAGTGGCAGTGTCCGAGGCAATCGCCATTGTGAACAGTGCCATATAAATCAATCAATCAATCAATCAATCAATCAATCAATCAATCAATCAATCAATCAATCAATCAATCAATCAATCAATCAATCAATCAATCAATCAATCAATCAATCAATCAATCAATCAATCAATCAATCAATCAATCAATCAATCAATCAATCAATCAATCAATCAATCAATCAATCACTGATCTGCATTTAGGGCTGTCACCCAGGTGACAGATTCCCTATCAGTTGTTTACATAGTCTTTTATTATATCATTTCAAAGGATTCGGAAATGTATGAATATCTCCCTCGGTAAATTATTCCAATCTCTACCTTCTCTTCCAATAAACGAATATTTGCCCCAATTTGTCCTCTTGAATTCCAACATTATCTTCATATTGTGCTCATTTCCTACTTTTAAAAACAGCAGTTAAAACCGTGTTCGTCCGCCTCTGTGGTGTAGTGGTTAGTGTGATTTGCTGCCACCCCCGGAGTCTCGGAAGGTCAACTGAGTAGAGGGGTTTCGATTCCCTCCTCAGCCATCCTCGAAGTGGTTTTCCGTGGTTTTTCACTTCTCTTCCAGGCAAATGCCGGGATGGTACCACGGCCGCTTCCTTCCCTCTTCCTTGTCTATCCCTTCAAATCTTCCCATCCCCCACCAAGGACCCTGTTCAGCATAGCAGGTGAGGCCGTCTGGGCGAGGTACTGGTCATCCTCCACAGTTGTATCACCCGACTCAATGTCTCACGCTCCAGGACACAGTCCTTGAGGTGGTAGAGGTGTGATCCCTCGCTGAGTCCGAGGGGAAAACCAACCCTGGAAGGTAAACATATTAAGAAGAAGAAGAAAACCCTGTTCATCTACTAATGTCATTTCACGTCTGGTGGGGGTGTTGATTATTGTTTTAAGAGGAAGTGCAACTAGACAACCATCCTCTATATAACACTAATCAGAGAGAAGAAATAGAAAGGCCGACACTTCGAAAAGTGAAAGTATTGACATGGCCCACGAAAGGCGTAAAAATGAAAGACATCGTTGACCTCTAACGCTCTAATACCGTCGGGGTCATAAAAGAACAAGAATCAACCAAGGGGGGTCGGATAGGATAGTTGAAAGTGAGGAGCTTGTCACAAGTAAGTGGAAACAATGCCAGGACCCAGCTAACGGCCCCGTGGTCGCCAACCCACGCTCCCAAGTGGAGAGCCACTGGGGCATATTTGACGTCATCTCTCGAAACATACCGCTTAGTCGAGCAGCTCACCTCCTTACTCCCAAGTCTTCCCAGACCAAGCACTGAAACATTTTCGTAACGCTACTCTTTTATCGGAAATCACCCAGAGCAAATTGAGCCGTGTTTCTTTGGACTTTTCTTTTGTTCCAGTTTTCAGAAGCCATCACACGATGGATCTGGAATCGCGACAGTAAGACTGATTGCTGGAGCGATTAAGATGCGGCACAACGACATTCAAGAGAACGATATATGTTCCATCACAAAAGGACGACTTTTTAGCATTCCAAGTGCTCTTATTGCTGCTACAGATAAAATGCTGCAACTTACAAATCAACAGGAGGGTCCTGAATCTACAGTTGAGGAGGTAAGTTTATAAGTCTATTTTAATACTTTCTATATCACATCTTTGGCGAAATTATATATTGAACTTCATACTCGCTAAATAAGTATAGTAAAGATTGTTTAATATATCAAATCAGATGTCACATTCTTTGGAGCCTGCAAAATTGACAGGTATTTGGTGCTCTTGTACGGCTGCTTTCCTTTGGATTTATTCCAGTTCTCGAATCAAGTAATCTTGGTGAGGGTCCCAGACACTGGAACCATACTCTAATTGAGATCTTACCAGAGACGAATTCACCCTCTCGTTTACATCCTTAACGTTAAATATGTCTAGGATGTGTCATACTCATAAACATGTGAAGAGATCTGTAACCTTGATTTACAACTTGTCTAAACAGTCCTGTTGCGAACGTTGTGAAACCACACTATTTCTAGTTTTACGTGATTCGATTACATCCTGCTGTGTGTTTTCATGCTTATCTATTTCACACAAGCTACTGCAAATGGGAGTAGCAAGTGGAGCTGTGCCATCTCGACTTTCTTACGTTGTACTCAGACCCAGTCACTGCCATCTTGGGCTTGTTCGATTCTTTTGGACGCATTCTGTGTACTTGTTTTCATTTTCACTATACCCGTAATATCAAAAGAAGCGTTTTGAAAGATAAGGCTAGAGGAAGGAGCATTGCACGCTGTTGACACATTCCTACATTCCTTTCTCCTTCTCTTCGCTTCCGCCTCACTTGTTCGTTCAGACCGCTGTGAGAGGTTTGGCAACTCCAAGCAACACGAGCCGGTCAGCAGGTTTACCTCCATGGCAACCGCAGTGGGTCCGCCCACGTTTCCATGGCAACCATACCCCTCTACTCCCTTCTCCCCACCCACCCAGGCAGGCAGTAAACGGACCTCCCTCTAAGAACTGTCAGAATGCATCTTTCAATATTACGACTACAAAATTGGGCCTTCTTTAAATTAAGACTACGTGACCCGTGCGAGAATTCTGACATGTTCATAAAGTATGTGGTGGAGTAGCCCACTGGTGAATTACTGGTGAACTAAGGAATAGACAAATCAGTATAATATTAGACCGTCTTTTTACTACTTAATGCAATCATTGATTTGTTAACATTTATGGTATCGGGCGAGTTGGCCGTGCGCGTAGAGGCGCGCGGCTGTGAGCTTGCATCCGGGAGATAGTAGGTTCGAATCCCACTATCGGCAGCCCTGAAAATGGTTTTCCGTGGTTTCCCATTTTCACACCAGGCAAATGCTGGGGCTGTACCTTACGTAGGCCACGGCCACTTCCTTCCAACTCCTAGGCCTTTCCTATCCCATCGTCGCCATAAGACCTATCTGTGTCGGCGCGACGTAAAGCCCCTAGCAAAAATAAAAAATAAAAATTATGGTATCCAATTGCACGGAAGCAAATGCAAGTGCACTATTATACTGATGAATGTTCAGGAAGTAATTTTTGCTTTTGCTATCATTTTTTCTTAACTGATAATCATATCATAATTATTATAATGACATAAAACAGGCGTCCCAGTGGGCAAAATGTGAAGTGGGGAGCAAAGATGGCGCGTGTTTTTCTTCAGCAAGAGTATTTGCAAACCGCACACTTCGTACATTTTTTTAAAACTCATTTTTATAGAAATGATCGATATTTATGAAATTAGAGTACAATTCGTCACTGCTAATATATATTTTCTTTCTTTTGAATGCTTATTTGTCACGATCGGTTACTTGTGAACGCCGCAAAAGGGATCTATACTACTGAAATAATGTATATGATACCGTATCCTATTGAGACATTTCAAAAATTCTCAATTCTTTCACGATTTTTCACGCATCTATCCAAGCTTTCTCACCAGGTCACAGTCCCGCACGCTCCAAGTGGATGTGTGCGCCGCTCACTGTTATTCCATCTGACCATGAACATTATTTTGAGAGAATCTTTGGACATTTCTCCCTTCGGTACAGTTTTTACAGAGATAGTTTTCATATTATTGAAGGAGAACTAGGACACAAAAGTTTTACCGAGGGACCAGATCGACCTTGAGTCCTTGGTTTGATTCTCATCTCTCATCCTTGGAACTGTTCCTGCGCAGCACGCGCTCTTCCTCTGATAAACAGTGTTAATTGGCTTGTTAGAACAATTAGCAATACAATACAAACTATCTTATCACCCAAGCACGGAGCACCAAGGTTCATGCAGTTGTGGCCTTCATCGCACCGCATATAGCTTCGCCCCGTCTCACCATTACACAGGCTCCAAATTTCCTCCTAGCCTTATGAATAGATATCGTATTTATATGTTGTAAAAATTACGAAGACCACCTCTGTGGTGTAGTGTTTATAGTGTGATTATTTGCCGCCCCCGGAGGTCCGTGTTCGATTTCCAGCTCTGCCACAAAATTTGAAAAGTGGTACGACGGCTGGGATCCACTCAGCCTCGGGAGGTCAACTGAGTATAAGGGGTTCGATTCTCACCTCAGCCATCCTCGAAGTGATTTCCCGTGGTTTTCCATTTCACCTCCAGGCAAATGCCACGGCCGCTTCCTTCCCTCTTCCTTGTCTATCCTTTCCAATCTTCCCATCCCCCTACAAGGCCCCTGTTCATCACTGCAGGTGAGACCGCATGGGCGAGGTACTGGTCCTCATCCCCAGCGGTATCCCCCGACCCAAAGTCTCAAGCTCCAGGACATTGCCCTTGAGGTGGTGGTGGTGGTGATTATTCTTTTAAGAGGAAGTACAACTAGGCAACCATCCTCTATATAACACTAATCAGAGGAAAAAATGGAAGGGATCCGACAATTCGAATAATGAAGATATCGGCCAAAGGAAGACAAGGGCCGCGAAGGGCGTGAAGAATGAAATACTCCCTAACCCTCGCAAACCTAATAGCGTCGGCGTCGGAAAAGAACAAGAGTTGACCAATAGAGGTCGGATAGGAGAGATGAAAGTGAGGAGCCTGGCACAAGTAAGTGGAAGCAATGCCAGGACTCGGCTAAGGGCCCCGTGGTCGCCAACCCACGCTCCAAAGTTCAGAGTCCCTTGGCCCCTTTTAGTCGCCTCTTACGACAGGCAGGGGATACCGTGGCTGTTATTCTAGCGCCTCCACCCACAGGGGGGTACTGCCCTTGAGGTGGTAGAGGTGGGATCCCTTGCTGAGTCCGAGGGAAAACCCAACCCTGGAAGGTAAACAGACTAAGAAAGAAAGAAAGAAAGAAAGAAAGAAAGAAAGAAAGAGAATAAATTACGAATATAAGCACGCAACTATACTTGGAAAAGTAGTGTAATATGCATTAAGTATGCACTGATTGTCATGCTACTGAACACTTGTATAAAATGCAAACGTAACATTCCTTTACTATCCAATCAATCAATACTGATCTGCATTTAGGGCAGTCGCCCAGGTGGCAGATTCCCTATCTGTTGCTTTCCTAGCCTTTTCCGAAATGATTTACTAGACTCACGTGATTCACCCACACCAATACTTAGAATCATTATCATGAATGAACAACTAAATGAAAAACGAAAATCACACTATTTACAGCTGCGGCTATTTCAGTAACACAAGCAGTCCGTACATAGTTTGTGAGACGCAGTGCTCAGTGTTAAAACAATATGATCACGCCTCCCAGATAAGACACAGTGTGTTAGTTAACACACATCATAAAACAATCAGTAAGGTTGTAAGAAAACTACGGTTGGAAAATACAACGTGAAGAAACACACTAAAATACAGATTCCTCTTTCATTTTATACTGCACGCCCGCCCATAATTTGCTTTGCAGTGTGCTACAACCATAGAGATAGTAAATAATACACTAGAGGTAGCACTGGCGCCACCGTCTATGAGAGAATCACTGCTGCGAGCAGAGCATGTTGAAATTGTAGCTGTTTGGCAAAAAGCTCGCTCATCAATGTAAACAGGGTACTTTTAAAACTGTATATATATATATATATATGGTTTAAAATTCTTATATGTATACATTCTCAGAGACTGCAGTATACTTGCGACGTTTCTCTCCAGGAGAAAGAAAGCCCAAAAAGAAGAAATACAGGACAAATGCTTGATAAGAGAGGACGGTGTTCAATTGCAGTTAAGTAAGCAAAATCAATTTACTGTTCATGTTAAGTTTTCTAACAGCATGCATTTAGAATGGGAATACGTATATTTCGCTATATTTTGTGTAAATATAATAAATGGACAGGTCTTCGGCATAATTCTGCTCAACGACCTAAAACATTCCCTCTCCTGCGAAGCGAATACGCGAGTTTTTAGGCCTAAAAGCGTTGGCGAGATTTTGGAGCAAAGTAGACAAAATAAATGTTATCGCCGGCTAAGGCGCTGGCTTTCTTAGCCCAAGTTGGCAGGTTCGATCCCACCTCAGTCCGGTGATATTTGGTGCTCAAATATGTCAATCTCCTGTCGGAAATTTGCCGGTACGTAAAGGAATTCCCATGGGACAAAATTAATAGTAATTTAATAATAATAATAATAATAATAATAATAATAATAATAATAATAATAATAGTTACAACTTCATCATCATCACCATCACTGTTTCCTAAACGTGATTACAAATGGAAATATGACACATGGTTGTGATTTCAGCCTGTTATGGAGTTTTTTATTTAGCTTTTTGTGAAATGTTTGTTTTGATTTAAGATTTTAAGCTGTAAAATTACTTCCTTTAATGGAAAGTGAGAGTAAGAGAGTGAGATATGATTGTACAGAACTGAAAAACTACTACTACGAAACGTTTTTATTCCTCCCCTGAAGGGGGAGGTGGGCCTCTTAGACCAGACGTCATCACGGTGTTGCTCTAGGGAGCTCCGCTCGGGACGGGTGTTTGTCACGTGACAAGAGAGCACCAGTCATGCGGGTTGCATACCGTGGCCGTACTGTACTTACGCCACTGGCCTTCAGTACATACTACGTCATGAACTTCCCCTACTTGCTCGCTAAGCTGCTCTCGTTCCTCGAGAGCGGGGAGCAAACTGGCTCCGAAGGCATTTCGCTCTCGATCGACGATGCCTGTCTTAGACGGTTACGCCGTCTCTCAGGCCGGGAGATTTGTTACGGTGAAGGAGATGTGCGGAGAAGGTGAGGGGGTGGGCGGCCGTGGCCTATACTACGAACTGTCCCGGCATTCGCCTTAGTGGAGGAGAATGGAAAACCACCTCTTCACTATAATATTTAGTTTGTTTACAATTTGCTTTACGTCGCACCGACACAGATAGATTTTATGGAGACGATATGATAGGAAAGGGCTGGTAGTGGGAAGGAAGCGGCCGTGGCCTTAATTAAGGTACAGCCCCAGCATTTGCCTGGTGTAAAAATGGGAACCCACGGAAAAACGGAAAAGCATCCTCAGGCCTACCGACAGTGGAGTTCGAACCCACTATCTCCCGAATGCAAGTTTACAGCCACGCGGCCCAAAACTCGCAACCACTCGCTCGGTATCATGCAAATCAGTGGCATTACAAGAAAGGAAAAAAAAAAAAGATCAGGTTAGCCTCTAAACACTCGAGTAATCGTGGCCATGAGGAGCCAATTATACCTGTCAATATAATCAGCGCTGTAAGAAATATGTTGAGAAATCAACATTACTTTCTGATTATAATGAAGAGTAACAGTGTATCAAACTATTGGTTACGAAACAAAATTGTCTTTTTTAACTACTTCTAACATTGAGATCACGCATGTATGATCTACTAACACGATGGACACATAGGATTTTCTGGATATTCGCTTTCAAAGACATGTTCATTCAGTGGGAGAAGAATGTCTTCCCTTATATTTCCTAAAACAGTAATTTCAGTCTTCATGGTTACATCCAGGGCCTTTGAGTAAGAGACAGGCAAGCTACCTCTACACCACATGCTGTCTAATAATAATTAGGTTAGTGTTATATTTACGATTTCTAGAATGTCTTCCATTTCCTCGCAATTCATGAGCCTTGCTATTCTTTTGTGGATACACCTTTTCTCTCGATTTATCCAACTTTCTATCACCCCTGTGGGTGGAGTCAAAGGATGCATTGTACCTTTAAGAAAAAGCATAGAATCTGTACTGAATCTCTCGTCTTCTAAGCACAGAAACATGTCCATGATTTTATGTAGCGGAGAAGATATACGAGAGCGAAAGTCTTTTGGAGTGACGTATGTCAGAAATTGGACACTGAACCTATACACAGTGGTCGGAAACAACGCGAACGGGTTGGTCATAATTCGAAAGAAGTAATTCGATATCTCGCTCCGTTGTAATTTTATCAGTTGTTGAGCTAATCAGATCACTTCGCGGGTGAATTCAAAAGAGCATTGTTAGGCGGTGTTGCTAAATCTGTACGTGGCTTGAGAGCGAACTGGCAGGGGAGCGATTTGAACACGGGGCTCCGAGCTGACAGTGCGATACGGTGTGCTTGTGATTTCTCGCTATGGCTGTCAAGTCGGTCTTCAGCCACGTACATCGCCTCGCAAAGCCCGCTAACTTCAGCACCTGATAAATTGACAACGCGACATGTCGAATTAATTTTTCAAATTATTTATCTGAATGTCCAACCCTCTAATGCTCATGTACATGGTTCACGTTGTTTCCGATCACCCTGTATAAAGCAGAAAATCTGTCTGTCTGTTCCTTATTAAAAAGTCTATACCGTTTCACCAATCTGAGCCAAATTTTGTATACTTACCTTTTAGGACCCTGCGAGTAACTCTGTTTACAAGAAATTTGGACAGCCATCTCCACTCCCGTTCACACATTAGCATAGGCTAATATAGGCGGAATATCAAATTTGTCGCAGAAAGACGAGACAAATTACATTTTAAGCCTCACGACGCGAGGAAATAAATTTGGCAGGTCCCAGATGGACTTCGATAACCACATTTTAAGGCCACTACATCACCCCACTCTAGCAACGAGATCAAGAAATGCCCAGCCATAACCACAGCAATGTCAGCTCGAAGGATCCCATTTGTCTTTCCAACTGAGGGAAGGCCTCTTTGCGTATAAAAACGTAGTGAATCATTAAATTCGGTCCTGTTTAAAGGGAACTATACATTTTCTATCCCTGAACGGAAATTATATGGGTCGATGACCTACATAGTCCCCTTTAAATATCGAACAACAAGAAAATTATGAGAAGTATCTTCATCAGAATGTTTGGCCTACGAGTTTGCTGTAAGCTACTGTATTATGTCAAAGAATTTATGATCATTTTCGCTCCTACGCCACGGCCCTCTGCATGTAAAATCAAATAGCAAGCTAGGCCTATGTCAAACGGGACCACAGTCAAAGAAACTTCAGTCAAATGTATACATTTGTTTTGAAAAGTAATGCACATTAATGTATTGCATTTGATTAGCGTTATACAGGAAGCCGGTAGTTGTCTCATTTGAAACAATATCATCAGACGTACTTCTGTGTTCTGTCAGAGATCTTCCACAATTGAATCGGTCATTTGTAACATTTGTAACTATAACAGTCTCTAGGGGTAGACGCATCTTTTCCAGTAAAAAGAACTTCAGTCCAGTCATTACTAAGCAGTCTATAAAATCCTTTCAAAGTTCCTTTCAAAACCACGTCCGTCCCGGAGTCATGTGGTTTCAGCGCGGAACGCTATGATGCTTCTCAGAGCAAAGGCATACATAAACAATCAGAAGATTTCGTTCATTATTACGTTTATGTACGATGCTAGCGCTCCCGATGTTGTGGAAACATCAACCTATATTACTGATTAGGGACGGATGTATTTAGTCTTGGAAAGTCACTCGAGATACCACCACTGCCTCCATGAAAAGCATATTATTCACCGGTGCCCATTCATGAAAATAAGATACAGGACATCAGTATATCGATTGTTGTTCAGCAGCCATCTTGGAAATATTCGCGAGAAAGTATTCTCCCAAATAAATCACAAATAATAGTAACTAAGCCCAACAACATACAAGAAAAGTCCGTCCGTGTGTCTTGTACGGTGCGGATCGTTCTTTGGTTGCAGTCTGGTGTTTGCATGCGGTGATAAGTAGTGTGTGAACGTTTGGCAAGTGTATGTCTGTGTAAGCTTTGGCGATGGATACTGATAGTGGAGGAGATGAGGCACCGGATCCCTCATCCAATGCCAATGTTGGTCGTGAAGAAACTGTGCCGATGCAAACCAATTTGATTAATCTCACTTCACATATGAATTCATTACAGCAGCCTTTACAACCTCAACAGTCGAATGACGCTCAGCCACCTCCTCCACCTCCTGAAGAGTTGGAGGTTTATCAACAGGCTCATTTTGGTCCATTTATTGTCTTTGTTGAATCAACTAAGTCGAAAAATATTGGTGGGCTACATCCCATGGCGCTTGGGCGTTTGTTTTACGATAATGATATTTTTGTGAAAGGTATAACGCCCAAAGGACGAAATAGATTATTGGTGGAATTTAGTTCCGCGATCCAAGCTAATTCCTTTCTACGTCATTCAATACTTGCAACTCACTCTTTGAAAGCATATATTCCCAGTTCCAATATATTTCGTGTTGGACTTATACGCGGTGTGGAAAAGAATATTTCTGATTCTGACATTCTTAAATACCTCAAATCTGATGTTCTGGTCAAATCGGTCAAGCGGCTTAACCGTAAGGTTGTGGAGCCCAGTGGAGTGACATACGTTCCTACTGGAACAGTTAAGATTGTTTTTCGCTCTCATACTCTTCCTCAATACGTCTCTTTGTTTCAAGTGCATTTAGAGGTTCACCCTTTAATATTCTCTCCGATTATATGTTCAAAATGTCAGCGATATGGACACACGATCAAAAACTGTCAGGCTAAGTCACCCCGATGTGGGCATTGTGCGTTACATCACCTTACGTCTGAGTGTCAGGAAAATATTCGCCGATGTGTTCACTGTCAGCAGGAACATTATACTGGCTCATCAAACTGCCCTACTCATCAACAGCAAACTGCTCTTAAAAAGCTTATGTGTACAGAAAATCTATCCTTTTCCGAGGCGTCTGCTAGAAAACCCTCGACCTAATTTGACATGTCCAATAATATCCATCATTTTCCACCTCTTCCTTCTACTAGTTCCTCTTCACCTGTGGAAACTCCCAGGAAACGTAAATTTACTCAGGTGGTTATGAAAGAGCCCCGTCCCATTCCAAAACCTGGTTTCGATAAGTCTGGGTATCTTAATCTCATCAGACCCACTCCAGTGTCTTCACATACCTCGGTCTTTCCATCCACTTCATCGTCATCCTCCCCGTCCCCAATTCCGTCTACGTCCCGTAATTCTCAGTGTTTGCCTTCAGCTTCTTCTCAATCATCTAGTTCCCCTGTGCTACGCCAAAAGGCGCATCTCCAAAGTGGTATTCATCAACTATTTCTACAACTTATTCAATTATTAGGGGACCAGCCACATGTTGCACATACACTTTATAAGCTTCGTGATTGTGTGCACACTATGTTCTCTTTAGATGCTACGTATCCTGCAGTGGAATGCTAGGAGTACGGTATTCCTTCTAAACGGTATGAGTTACAATTTTTGATAAACGAAATTTCCCCTTTCATTATAGCCTTACAGGAGACTTGGTTTTCCCCATCCACTGAGTTTTATTTAAATGGCTTTAATGTTGAGCGTTGTGATGGTATTGGTTATGGTGGTGTTGCTTTATTTATTCACCATAGTTTATCCTATCAACGTCTTCATATCTATTATTGTCTACCCCCATACGTTTGTTATCGGTATTTCATATAATCGCCTTTCCATTATTAACCTTTACTGCCCTCCAAATCTTTCTATTTCTCATATTCAATGGTGTCGATTCTTGCAGCAATTTTCTTCTCATAACGAGCTTCTCCTCTTAGGGGACTTCAATCTTCATCATTCTATGTGGGGGAGCAGTAGTGATACTTCCCTGGGTTCTTATTTCCTCACTGCTTCCCAATCGCACGACTTTGTCATCTTAAACGATGGTTCTCCCACGCGCCTCACTCCCCCCGGCTCTCCTCCCAGTGCTGTGGATTTATCATTATGTCGTCCTGCAATGGCTTCGGTTGTAACTTGGTATCGTCTTTCTGATACACATTCTAGCGACCATTTCCCTATTATTCTTACGTATGGTCTTGGTAGGTTTCCTAGTTCTTCTTCCGCTTCTACATGTCTCAGTAATGTTCGCTCCCTCCGTCACTTTGATAGAGTATCTTTTATTTCTTATGTTACCCATCGTATTGAGCTTATTTCGGATACTATTTTGTCCTTTTCTACTCTCTTTCAATTTATACAAGATTATCTCGATCTTTACCATCCCTATAAACCTATTTCTTCTCACTCTTTTCGTCCCTATTCCTTTTTACGATGGTGGGACTCAGAGTGCCATAATCTGGTTCTTAAACGACGTCGCTTATTCCGGATATATAGGAAAACACTAGCCCCCCATCATTATTTCCGTCTTAAACAACATATCGCTTACGCTAGACGAGTTTTTCTTTCTAAACGCCGTGCTGCCTGGCGATCTTTTATTTCCTCCCTAAACGCTCGTACTTCGTCTTCTCATTTATGGAGTGCAATTCGCTCACTTACCCGAGCTTCTCAATACATTCCACCCTCTGTCACCCCTCCACACATTCTATCCATCTTTCTTAACTCACTCACTCCTGATTACGTTGTGCCTGACTTTATTATCCCCCTGTCTCCATGCTCTTCCCGTTTTTCTGTATTACTCCAACCTATACACCTTTCTGAACTTGAGGCCACCTTGTGTAACGCAAAGAGTTCGTCTCCAGGCCCTGATTATATATCATATGATATGCTCCGGATCCTCCCTCTACGTGCTAAACAAGCTTTATTAGCTCTTTATAATAATATTCTTCTCACTACTTCTGAACCGATCTCTTGGAATGAATTTTTTTGGTGCCTATCCCCAAACCTGGTCAACTTCACACTGACGCTAACAGCTTTCGAGGGATTGTCCTTGGTTCGTGTATCCGCAAGACGTTTTTAAAAATTCTCCTTCAACGAATCCTGTGGTCTCTTGAATATTATAATTTGGTTCCCAAATATCAATTCGCCTACTTTAAAGGTCGTTGTGCTCAAGATGCTATTAACATTTTAATTATAGATATCTTATTAGCGCAAATTCGTAAGGATTGTATTATTGCTATTTTTTTGGACATACGAGGAGCTTTTGACTCCATACCACTTCATCTTCTCTGGACTAATCTCGCACAGAAAGGTTTTCCTGTTCATTTTCTCCACATCTTGCGTAATTTGTTTACGTATCGGAAACTTTCACTTAAATCCACTTATTCTTCTCTTCCTTGTCGTCTGTCATCTGTCGGTGTTCCTCAGGGGGACATTTTAAGTGGTCTGCTTTTCGCCCTGTACGTGAGTAATCTTGAACAATTGGTTACACAAAAAGCTCGCATTCTCTTTTATGCTGATGATATAGTTCTTTATTATTCTCATAGTAATGTCGATGTGTGTCGTCATCATATATATCAGCTAATGGAGCAAGTCATTACATGGCTTACTTTTCATGGTCTTCAACTTTCCACCTCCAAATGCTGTGCAATGTTTTTTACCTCTAAGCGTAGGTTTAACTCTGAGCCACTTGTTTTCGATTCTCATGTCATTCCTTTTTGTTCCTCCCATAAATACCTTGGTGTCATGCTAGACCGCTCGTTATCTTGGAAACATCATATTACTCAGTTACGTAATTCTTCTGATACGCATATTAAAATTCTTCAAGCGGTTACTAGACGATCATGGGGTGCTGACCCTGGCACAGCTCAGTTGTTATATTCCGCTACTATTCGCTCTAGACTCGACTACTGTGCACATGTTATAGATACTGCGCCGGATTCTTTTCTTAACCACTTAAATACTTTACAATTTAAAGCCCTAAGAACTTGTGTTGGAGCATTGTTGTCTACCCCTACTAATGCTCTCCTTGTCGAGACCGGCGAGCTCCCTCTTCCAATTCGCCGTAAAATGATAACATCTAAATATTTACTTAAAAGATTTGCCCTGGCTCAACACCCATTGCTTCCTAAATTGCAGTTATTAGATGAATACTCTCTTCTTTCACAGGCTCGCCGTCGTAAGATGCCTGCATTGTTGTATGCATATCAATTTCTTCACTCCTACACAAATACTATCTTACCCACTGCGTCTTCTCTCTTTTATTCAGTAAATTTTGACTGTTTATTTTTTGTCACTTCTATCATTATCTCCCCTACATCTTATTTTTCCTCTTCTATTCCTGGTTCTTCGTTGACTGGCCCTCCTTTTAAAAAACTACGTGTTGCTCTAAGTGATTCTGGTGTCAGCATATATACAGACGGCTCAAAAAACTCTTTTGGTGTTGGAGCAGCGTTCTATATTGTCAATACCAATGTTGCTGAACTCTATCGTTTACCCAGTGACTTTTCTATCTACACTGCGGAAATTTTTGCTATTCGTCAAGCTCTCATGTACATTAAGCATCATTCTATACCTAAAGCAGCTATTTATACGGATTCTCTCAGTGCCGTTCAATCGATCATGTCTTCTCATCTTTCTTTTAACTGGTATTTGTATCATGTTAAAAGTCTAATTTATTCCTTGCATCAATCTGGGGTGGTTCTCACTTTTGTCTGGATCCCTAGTCATATAGGTATCTATGGGAATGAACAGGCGGATTTATTTGCTAAGCGAGCTGCTCGTGATGGAAAATCCCTACTTAAACTTGCAGTTCCTCTACCCGATTTTTACCCTGTTATTAAACATTTTGCTTATCGTCAGTGGCAAGAAGATTGGACTCGATCAGCTTCTTATAAAGGTCGCTATTATTACAATATTCAGCCTTGTATTCCTCCCTATCCTTGGTATTTGAAGGGTAACTATTCTCGCCGCCACATTACCAACATTATTCGTCTTCGCTTTAATCATGCCCTTACTCCTCTGTATAAACATAGTTTTAACATCTCCCCCCACTCCTCCTGTCTATGTGGTACTCCGTATGCTGATGTAAATAATTTATTATTCCAATGCCCTGTGTATGATTCTTTTCGTCCGGCTTTTATTTCTCGTCTTATCAGTCTTCCCCACCAATGTCTCCTGTTTGCTTACCGATATGTCTCCTGCTATAATACATGCTATCAATCAATATTTGGATGACTCTCATATTCATTTGTAAATTACTGTATTTTTATTGTTTGCTCGGTTACATACTCCTGCTTCCACTGTTTTTTTACTTCTATGCACTTCCTTTGTTATGTTACGCGCTATTTAAGATGTGTACATAGACATGATGCTCAAGTTTGTTCTTCTGACCTTTGTAGTGAGACTCATTGCGTGTGATCTTCGTAGTGTGAATAATTGCGTGTGATTTCGCATATTAAGTGTAATATCACGATAATAAGTGTAGTGGCTGGGTGAAATAATAGAGCCCATAACCTCTCCAACAACAACAACAACAACAACAACAACAACAACAACAACAACGACATCAGTACATCCCACGTCAACATGATGATTTTTATAATAACATAGTGGTGACCGATACACTCAAGACAGAGACGGTAGACGATTACGTAAACAGAATATGTTTTGTATGAATTTGTAATTTTTGTGTAGAAAAAGGAAGTAAGTATTCACTTATTGATAACTAAGGATGTGTGTACACTTATACATCCTCATTAAACATGTGGCACAATGTTTGAATACTGTGAAATAACTTTTTAAGTAGGTTGTGAGAATTATATGTATGTTATAGATTGAAGGAAAACTGTAAAATAAAGTACTTCATGTTACAATAACCAATATAAAATGATTGAAAACTTTATAACATTACATAATGTGACACCCTTAATTATGCAGTGTCAATCACCTCTAAGTTGGGTGACAAATAAATGTGACGGATATTCAGAGGTGCAATTGAGGCCTAAATGTTCCATTAATTATTAATATGCGCAACCAGTATCATTCACCCTACAGCAATCATATTAAACCTATTATGAAACTAACAAATATGTACAGAATTTAATTGTAATCAGATCAGCGTCATTATTAAGGTAGAATGTCATAAATAAATCTATCATATGTAGGTTTGACGCATACTCATATAAATTATCTCGTACCATATCATGTAATGTTATATTATATCATATTATATTATAGCTTAGCTCCGGCAAACCATAAGATTCACATCACATGGGGTAGGTTCTCACGACAGTTTCACCACTAAATTAGAATAGTCGTAATAACAAGAACAAGAATACCTGAGACAGACACGCGTCTCATGCAATGGTAGTAATTAACTATCAGCGTCATTATTAAGGTAGAATGTCATAAATAAATCTATCATATGTAGGTTTGACGCATACTCATATAAATTATCTCGTACCATATCATGTAATGTTATATTATATCATATTATATTATAGCTTAGCTCCGGCAAACCATAAGATTCACATCACATGGGGTAGGTTCTCACGACAGTTTCACCACTAAATTAGAATAGTCGTAATAACAAGAACAAGAATACCTGAGACAGACACGCGTCTCATGCAATGGTAGTAATTAACTATCATAATTAAGGAATGTGGAAGGATTTCCTAACTATAAATAAGAAACTGTCTCCCACAAGTCCAACCCCTCGTCCACGTCATGGGAGATGGGCAACGTCATCAAGTAGGAAATAGCCTGTGTGGGTGAAGTACAGTGGGGACTGTGTGGGACCCGAGACCGCTACGGTAGCTGTGAAGGCTCTACAGGAATCCTGAAAAAGATGGCGGCTAACGGGGCGCTGGTGAAGTCACGACAGGTCTAGCAAGCCGGTGATGTATATTAACTCGCTTTCAAGGAAACAAGGAACGATAAGCCGGACGGATGTGACAGACGACGACCCTGGCGAAGAACATGATTACGAATTGGCACACTGAATATAGAAACATTGACTGGAAAAGTAGAAGAGGTTGTAGACATGATGGAAAGAAGAAAACTGGATGTACTAGGGCTGGCAGAGACTAAGTGGAGGGATGAGGATAGGAGAGAGCTGCGGAATGGTTTTTGGTTGTATTGGAAAGGAAATGATGAGGGAAAGCGAAATGGAGTAGGAGTGGTAGTAAAAAATGTATTGAAATAAGAAGTAAAAGGGACAAGTGACATGTTGATAAAAGTAAAAATAACAGTCAAAGGAAAAACCTGGGAAATTGTACAAGTCTATGCTCCACAAGCAGGATGCACGCAACAAGATAAAGGTGACTTTGAGGAAGAATTGGAGAGACAATTGAATGGACAAAATAACGTGGTAATGGGGGACTTGAATGCCCATGTAGGCATGGAAAGGAAGGGTTATGAGAACGTGCTAGGAGCGGAAGGATGGGGAAATATGAATAAGGCAGGAGAAAGACTATTGGATTTGTGCAAAAGAAATGGGATGATGGTCGGGAACTCGTGGTTCAAAAAGGGAGAAAGCCATAAGATAACGTGGTATAACAGTGACTGGTCTAGGAAATCCATTGTAGCTTACATGATCTACGACTGGGAAATGAAGAGGAATGTTATGGATGTAAGGGTAATACCATCAGGGGCCTAGATAGTGACCACAGACTACTGGTAATGAGACTGAGAACAATGACGGAAAGGAAGAGAACAGAGAAGCAAGAAAGACGTATCAGAATATGGAAACTGAAGGAAAAGGAAACCAAGGAAGAATACCAGGAAAAATAAGATTGAACGTACCAACAGATGATACAAGAATAGGAGAGGAGGAATGGGAAAGGTTCAAGAGGACACTATTAAAAACTGCAAAGGAAGTGTGTGGGAGAACTAGTGCCAGGAAAAGGTGCAAGGAGAGCACATGGTGGAACGACAGAGTCAAAGCGGCAGTTTGGGAGAAGAATAAAGCTTTCAGAGTGTGGTTTCAACAGAGGACAATGGAGACAAGATAATAATATAAGATTAAAAAGGAAGAAGCTAAAAAGGTTGTAAAAGAGGAGAAGAAAAAATGGATGGAAAAGTGGACAAACATGATGGAAGAGGATAGCAAAGGAAATAAAAAAGTACTATATGGAATGGTCAAGAGTAGGAGGAAAGGCAGGAGAGAAGATGTTATAATGATAGACAAGAATGGAAATGAAGTGCAGGAAATGGAGAAACTGAAAGGAATGTGGAAGGAGTGTTTTGAAGATTTACTAAACCCACAAGGAATCACTGAGGAGGAAAGTAGAACCAGGGAGGAAGTAAGAAATATGGCAGAGGAAAAAGACTTAACATGGGCAGAAGTGGAGCTAGCACTGGACAAGGTGAAAGGAGGGAATGCCCCAGAGTTAGATGAAGTGAGTATTGAAATGGTGAAGGCAGCAGGAGAGGTAGGGAAACAGTGGCTTTATCGTGTGTTGAAGGTAGCATGGAAGGAAATGAACACCCCTGAAGATTGGAAGAAGGGGGTTATCATACCCATTTTCAAGAAGGGGAATAGAAAGGAGTTTAAGAACTATACGGGAGTCACATTGATATGCTACTGTGCAAAGGTGTTTGAGAAGATTCTGGAGAATAGAATCAGAAAGAGGGTGGAAGAAAAGTTAAGAGAAGAGCAGTATGGGTTCAGATCAGGAAAGTCCACAGTAGACCTTACAGAATATTCGCAGTAAGGCAACTACAAGAGCGTCATTATGAATGGGGTTAGGATGTTGTGATGGCCTTCATGGACTTTGAGAAAGCTTATGACCGTGTGTGTAAAAAACAAGGTATGGGAAGCCTTACAGAGAAAAGGTGTCGAGGAACAGACCGTAGAAAGAGTGAAGAAGTACAATGGTAGTGTTAGTTGTGTGAAAATAGGAGGAGAGAGAACAGGCTGGTTTGAGCAAAAAGGTGGATTAAAACAAGGAAGTGCTCTGTCACCTTTCTTCGTAGTAACAATGGACGAGATATTGACAAAAGTGGCAAGGAAAATTGGAGAAGGAAAAATGAAAGTGATGATGTTTGCAGATGACCGGTTAATCTGGGGAGAAAAGGAAGAGGATATCCAGGAACAGTTAGATGCTTGGGTAGATGAGGTGGAACAATATGGAATGAAATTTATTACCCAAAAGAGCGAGATAGTTCATCACAACTAGCAAGAAGGAGAGGCCTACGAGAGGGATAATGCTTGGAGGGGAACAGCTTAGGAAGGTAGAGAGTTTCAAGTACTTAGGAAGTATCATAGAGGAAAGTGTAAGAAATGATAAGGAAATAATCGAACGTGGAAGACAAGCAGAAGCATTCGTGAAAAGTGTCAGAAGCCTGGTTTGGAGCAAGGATGTCCCTCAGAGAAGCAAAACGGTGATATACAGGACGTACGATATACCTATTCTGACGTATGCAGCTGAGACATGAGTAATGTGGCAAAGAGCCGTGAATAGAATACAGAAAAGTGAAATGAAATTTCTGAGAAGCAGGATAGGAGTGACATGATGGGATAAGATGAGAAATGAGAAGGTTCAAGATATAGTAAAAGAAGAGCCAATACAGAATAGGATAGAGGCATCTAGACTTAGATGGTATGGACACATGAAGAGAATGACAGAGGAAAGGATACCGAGGAGGATGCACGAAATTGAGATAACAGGTAAACGGCCAAGAGGAAGACCAAGAGACAGGTGGATAAAAGGAGTGGAAGAGTCCGTACAGAGAAGAGGAGAGGACTGGGCAAGATTGACTAGGGAGAAGTGGTGGGAAGACAAGTGGAAATGGAGAGGCTTATGTTCCAAGCAGAACCGGCCAACAGCTGGAAACTGCAGATGATGATGATGATGATGATGATGATGGTGATGATGATGATGATGATGAAATAAACTTAAATGTAGGATGGCTGGTTTATTTACATTTCATGTTGTATTGTTGTGAAGGCGCAACGTTACAGTGTTGAAAGATAAGATGACTATAATGGTGGTCTTGGATTATTACAATGGATTCTTTAAAATTGATAACACATCAATGACATGCAATTAAATTAATAAATATTTCTAACGTTAGTCCATTTGCAAGATCGAATAATCTATACATTGATTAAATCACTGAATAATACTTAAATACAATGAATATTTCAAATCATCATAAGAAAATGATTTTAAATTTGCCATAAAATCGTAGCTTGAATGTTTACATCCATCTATGATTTGAAATACAATTATGCATAACATAATTAAATATTGGCTATGATTGAATTTAACTTCATTTGAAATTTAGATTTGAGTTCGTTTGAATTGGTTTGAGTTGGTGCATTATCGTTTCCTTCGTCCGCGGTTCTAAGAAAAATCCTCACGTCAACACTAGAACTCGCCTTCAGGTTATTTCATTCAAACAAATATAAGTTAGCATTACCTCAATGGCAGCAACATCAAGACCTCATAAAATATGAAAGAGATTTTCCCCTTTTAAAAATAACATACTCAGTTCAATGTCATGAAATTGAAAAGGATTGATTTCGAAGTTAATATACAAATGTGGTACCATCTCAAAGTAAAGAATGAATCACACCAACATGCAAATAAAATGACAAGTTCGTGGCATCAGCTCATTCCTAGAATGGATAAAGTACATCCCAATTATTGCAATATGTATAGCCGCACTGGATAAATGATTCTGGATCACTCCACGATGAAAAGCTGAAATAAATTATCATGCACATACGTAATATTACAATAATACTGCTGGTGGTCACTGGGTCTGGTCAGGTTCTCGTAGAAATGTACCGGCAACAAATAACGAGAGCAGAACTTGACATACGGCTTCTAATATTAAATTGATTCATGTCGAGGATTGCTACATTCTCTCACCTATACATTACTTCATTGCTATAAAAGATCATTCATTTCTATATTCGAGGACTCTATTCAATAAATGCCTTTCTCATAAAATAGAATAATACAAAAGTTCAATAACACGTAGATTCTGTAGATCCTCAATGATACGTAGATTCTCAATAATATGTAGCTAACACTGTCCTCGCTTCTCCTGTAAATAAAGTTACCGTTCAACTGCACCATATCTTTTTATGGTACGTTTGCCTTTTCTGAAGTCTTCACGTTCCTAACGAACTCTTGTATCTATGAACCGTTACTCTTTCCCATCATGTGTTATTACCACTACGTAATCTTTCCTTATTCCGGTTGATGTTATCTCATACGTTAGCATAGGTCAAAGCATTTCTTTTCTGTCCCGTTTTGTTGGGTTATCTTTCTGGTGGGTTGTGTGGAGAGTTTTGACTTGAGAAGATGGAAGGATTGGATTTCCTTTGTGGCATATAAAATATATTTTAACAGATTCAAGATGTCTTTGTACATATCTCGGCCTTTCGAGAATGTTAATTGCTTATGTAATTGAGGTATGTATCTTTATTTAATCTTCTCTTGGTTTTATTATTGCTTCGTTCTGTGCTCACCATGGTTGGTTAGAAAGGTTTCCCTCATTACGTGTGTTTCTAATTTAGTTGGTGTTAACTTTGATTTGACACGCTTCTTTCGGTATTTTCCTTTACCGATTTTCTATGTTTGTTTAGAAAACTGAAGATGACACGGATTCACGTGTGTGTATGTATGAGATTGTTTGCTGTGTGACGGCCGAGACTTTTTTACTCATGTCGCTTCATTAACATACCGCTTGAGCTCATGTCGTGTATTATTTTATCGCGTGTTCTGTACATTTCATGTCCACTACAAAGGAGTGGTATGCATACAAGCTAACAACGCGATTGGCCTGTTTCTGTGTGTTTTGCTGTTGGAGACACTCCTTCTCTTTAAGATGGACCACTTTCTGGTTCATAATATCTGAGCTCGATAGCGATTGTTTATTTTGTTATGTGCTGTGCATTGGCGTTCTTATACGTCCCTTTATTCGGCGACCTAACCCCTTGGTCTCTGTGTGTACGTGGGTGGTTCTGACGCTTGATCCGTGATACCTTTTGTGTCTAGTTTACTTCGTTTCACATTGCCGTCATCGGTTTTCTTTACCTGTTTTCTAGTTTAATATGTTTCATTCTTTGCGGGATTGCTTGCATTTTATCTTAGTTGTTTGGCGTGAAACCATGGTAACTTCCCCTTTTCTCTTTGCTCTAATTTTTTGAGCTCGGTGCACCCTTCCCTCTTCTCCCGTCTTAAGCTCTTTTTTACTTAATGACCTTGTATTCTCGGGGGACGTGGATTCATTATTGTTGAGAGCATTATGTCTTACCTTATGAATTGAGAGGGAGAATTTTATGATAAGGTGCTGTTACTCCATAAACTTATGGATGTTTAGACCTGATATGCATAAAAGAAATACGTTGTACCCACCCGAATTCATATTCTTCAATTAATTATGATAGATGCCAAGCCCTTGTACCTAACTTTTCATCACATCTTTTACCAAGGTAAGCGTGTGTGAAGGTGCTATAATCCATTAATCTTGTACATTTTGATTATGGGCCACGTATGATTAATATTATCTATTTGATTTTTGGCCCCCTTGTTTTGCTATGCAACTTTTTGATTTTATCTCCATAATAAATTTAAGTTCTTGCTCTTATTACTGTTGTTACTCTTATTACTGTTACAGAGACGCAAAGAAATAAAAATATATTTCTTTGCGTCTCTTATATGTGTGTTATTTGTAAGAGGCCCAGGTCCAGTTCTGGCAGTCTTTGCTAGTTTTGACCAAATCCACCGCACTGGGTCTTAGTGTTCTAGTGTCAGTTCACCGTACAATCCTGCTATGAATCTGCTGCACAACTCTGAAATAGAATTGGCACTCTACACATCAATACTGGTACAATTATTATTTAATATCGCGATGTATATTTATTATTTCGAAGATCCTAATTTGTCTGACCCAATTGACATCACTGAAGTTAACATTTACTGACGACTAACATCTAGAAATTCAAAATAATGAATGAGATCTAATTAATTTATCAACATTGCGCGTGGCTTTAGATTACTAATTGAAGATATGCGTCATAGGTACTGTACCTCCCCAAGGCTTCAGTATATAAACAAAATATCGTGGCTCATCTATATATTAAAAAATTATGAAAAATAAAGTCAGTCAGTCCGGCCATTCTATCCGGTAGATTTCCTTCATTTTTTAAAAACTGAAAGGTATTCATGCACAGATTTGTCATCAGGTACTATAAATCACTTAATTTCTGCCTTCCATAAATTATTTAATTTTTTCAATTTTGTGTCTCTTTGAAGCAATTATATCTTTGGTTCTATTTAAGATACACGGTTCGTTTTGGCCTAATAACACTCAGTGAATCAAATTCTTTCATTTAAGCTCTTAACTATTCAAATTGGTTGATTCTGGGGAAGTTATGAGTGCACATTCAATTTGACGTCTCATTTCTTCAACATTTTTTCTCATTGAAGCAATCATATCTTTCGTTGTAATTGAGGTACGCAGTTCGTTTTGGTCTAAAAACACTCAGTGGATTAAGCGCTTTCTTTTGAGGTAATAACTACTGAAATTGGTAGAATATGAGAATAGTTATGAGTACATTTTTCTCCATAACGAAGATCTTTGAAGGACTTTTTAACAGTTCGGCGCGTATTGTTGTTCCAAGGAACGTTTAAATTAATTTCTTTGTGTGATGTATTTTCGTGTTTTGTTGACATAATATTACATTCTATTACCACAGCAGATCATGTGCTTTATTTCATCGACTCGAAACTTTGCAAATACATCCGTGAGGATAGTAACGAACAACACCATACTTTGTACCTTGCGGGCGGAGCCAGCAGGAAACTGCTAGTAAACATGATATTAGAATGGAGCATCTCCGATGAGCCTCGAACTCAGCCAAGTATCGAAGCCCCCTACTAGAATAGTATGCTAGCTAATTCGGTAGAACATTACGGGTCTGAATGGACCGTCCGATGGTGCGATAATCTTCTAATAATCTCTATAGTAGGCGAATATTAATTATGAGAGGAATACTACTTCATTACTCCACGAACCTACTAAGCTGGCGTAGCAGGGGGAGAGGTGATACTCCCACGTGGCGCGTCCCAGGTGGCGGATAGGGGGGTCCTAACCGGCTTTCCGGCGGACTTGAGGGAAATAAAATACCTCTCGCGGACCAAACACACTACCCCCTGCGGGTGGGGGACGCACATGTAGAATACACCCGCGGTATCCCCTGCCTGTCGTAAGAGGCGACTACAAGGGGCAACCAAGGGATGATTGAATTAGAACTATGAAACTACTCTTGATTCGTACCATCATGCGGGGAACACCATGGGTTGCATGTACTTGCGAGTAGTATCACTAAATTGGTACGAAATAGGTTTGTGATTAGTTGCAGTAAAAAGCCTGGCCTGGTGGATTCCAGTACCCGTGCGTCGTACCCATGTGAGCAACACCGCGGGGCTGGGCGTAGCCTGTGAGTTGTACCGCTATATGAGCGGCACCGTGGGTCAGTGTTGCCTGTGATCGGTACCCACTATGTAAGGAACACCACGGGAATACCGGCGTGACTAGTACACCTAGGTGAGGAACCTTACCGGTTTGCGTTGCCTATGAGTGGCGCCATTGTGTGCGAAACACCATAGGTCTGCGTTCCCTGTACGAATTGCAATACTTGTGAGTAGTACCAACTTGTGTGAACCACCGTAAATCTTCGCTATTTTTGATCAGTACCCCAAAATGACAAATACCATGGTTCTACTTTACTCGCGACATGTACCATTCTGTAGGGCCTTAGACGTGAATTTTAGCACCCCTTCAGACATCAAGCATCCTTGTGCTTTATAAATGATCTCTTGGTCAGTAATACTCTAATTAACTACCTTCTTTTTGAGTCGATCCACTGTTTTTTGTTTGTTTCTTGTTTGTTTTTGCTTTTTGCGTTCATGTCCATCCATTTTTCATGAAATTTTTTATTTATTTTGGTCGGTGGATTTTTTGAACTTTTTGTTGTCATTTCATTTCGTACCATTAGGGGCCGATGACCTCGATGTTAGGCCCCTTCAAACAACAAGCATCATCATCATCATCATCAGTTCATTACTAATGAGAAGATAAGCTATATCTTATATAACAATTTTACTATACTAGTGAAACACGTCTTATTCACATGGATATGACACACAACACACTTTACAAATTAGATTTTGGGTTATCTTGAAGTCTCTTTCTTCTCCTTATTCTACGTTCAATTATTTCAATCTTAAAGAGGCGTTTCCTCTTGAACTATTTACACTTTGCACTTGCACTTATCACATTGCGCATTGCCTATCACGGTTACACACATTTAATTAGTATGGGCATACCCTGCTATAATTCTGTTTATCTGTCGAGAATTAATATGTTCAAATTATACCAAGTTACGATACCCTAACATCGGATGAACTGAAGTAAATTATATATTTTAATTACTACATTTCCAAATATTTGAAGGTCGTATCACGTCATTTCCCTAAATTAATCATTGCTGAATATGCAATATAATACACACGCTTGTTTCATTAGAATTCCAACAAATCAACCAACATGACATTCCTGTGTATGAAACATAGAGCGACTTCAAACATCCAAATTTGCACTTCCTGTAATAAATAGACAGACCATATGCATTTTAAATACACTAGATGAAGTTGCAGGAGGTTCAATACATCTGTCGGTAGTAACAGTGAGCACCAACTTTCACTGTATCCAAGGAAAGAACCTGGGTCTCCTGAGACATGGAATACGCTGACCTGTAACCCTAGACGTTTTAAATGGTTAAAGAAGGAATTGGTGGGATCATTCATCTCAGAACACTGGAGCTTAATCAACGGTGTTAATAATAAACGGTAGCTTGGAATCATTGTTTCGAGGGAAATACGACAGATAATACTTCTCTACTCTTCACAAACAGAGCGAGCACTCGGCCCATCTCCGTCCCTTTCGCCGCGTGTCATAAATCACGTCAGCCGTGACCTGGTTCACTTCCAAAACACAACGGGTGGCCCATCCGGGTCCCTTTAAATCTGTCTTTTCACAGCGAAATACATAATTCCTTTCCTGGCGGCTTATCTCAACTTTTTACATCTTGTATCTACCTCCGGCCTTAATTATTTTATCTATGGCGCGGCATATACCTCGCGCTATTCAATTTAACTCGAAAGAGCTTCATCTACATTTCACCAAACCATGTCCAAACTACAGTCTGGACAACAAGCTGTCTCCCTCCGCTCGATACGCCGAAAACAAGCTACCTTGGAGACGAATCTACTGCACGGGTCAAGTTATTCCAAGCACTCCCGAGGTAAATAGGCATGCAATGCATATTCCAATTTCATGTCTCGTTCGTTGTCTCCGACGTCTTAAATTCTAAACGGTGGTTTCCTATATCATTATGTGGAGTGTCCAATCAACAAATTGGTAAAAGCTTGTGATGACTCCTATTAGCTAGTGAATCGGTGATGATCTGAGTCATTTATACAGAATATTTACGCCCTATTATTTTACGACACTTCACACTTAGTCAATCTAAGGTTCTTAAATCTACGCCATGCACTATTAAACCCTTACAAATAAGCAGAAAAGAAATATGGTTGCCTCAACCATGAAGAAATGTCTCCTGTAAAAACCCATCAAATAAAATGCTGTCATCCCGCTGAAATAGCTTACTAGTGACCTATGTTATATCTACATGAAAATTTATTATTTTTATTTTACATTGTGATTCGATATTCAAATAATAATAATAATAATAATAATAATAATAATAATAATAATAATAATAATAATAATTGAAATATACCCATCTTTCAGCGACCACGAACACAGCTTTACAGGAGGGCACACCCATATATTTATTCGGTCTTCATGATGCCCTCAGCGATGTGAAGTCCTTTGATGACCAACTGGTGAGTCACGAACATGACGGCTTATCTCGTGCGAAGTTCCGGACGATCTCTGCTGTACCAGGCGAAATTCCGGCAAGCAGCTAGATGTCTCGTTCTCTCTGCTACACGGGGTGAAATTCCGGCAGACAGCTAGATATCTCGTTCAGTCCGACGTTCTTGTAGACTCTTGATGTAAATGAGGGAAGTTGTTTCATATGAATGCGTTAGTTTATATCACACATCACAGATTAAATATATGGTTGGATCTGCTCAATGACACAAGCACCCTAGCCTAATGACGGTTATGTCTCCGAAGCCCGAAATTATTTCCTCCTCATCTACCTATCCTTCTTATGGACAGTTACTCTAGGTCATGAAGTTTCACTGGTTCACTTAGAAATGTCACTGGATACGCTACTGATGTGTTAACACTCTCGTACTACACAACAATAAATCAGGCATACTCCACTGCACTTAGTCATACGTAGGTCGAGGTCTTTACTGTGTTAGGGATTTATCTGACAAGACACTGCCCTTATACATTGCCGACAATGGGCCGTTCATTCACATTCCTAACTATTTCACGTTCGTTTCTGATACACTCGCTCCGCGCACTTAGTTAAATACGTGCCTCTTTATGTTAACTGAGCCTGTTAGTTTAGGCATATATGAGGCTCGATGCGCGACCTTTTCGTCACACGGACAGCGATCATCATGGTTTCGTACCGTTTCTACTAAATTGGTTAGCGGCACACTGTACACGCAAACAGCTTAATCAGATTGTAGTTACTTCCACATAAAATCATAGACTTTAATACATCACTGTAGTATACCGCTCACACTTCAGAATGGTTCCTTCACAAATAACTCACACACAAGTCACGACGAACTGGTAGTGTCTGTTTTGCGGCTCCGTAATATATAGGCAAGACACCCTGAAGCTGACAGAAGGGGAAGATACGCCCATTTTCTGAAAATACGCTCCGTTAATACGTAACATACAGTAACGTACGGGGTGTCGAATTGTAGCTCCTGTACTATTTTCACCGAGTGAATCTTATTAAAATAGCTTCGTGGATTCTCGAGCAATCTTAAAAGCGTCCTTTGGTCTCTGTCGATGGATGATGACGAGTGCTAGGGGAATCCTTGAGCTCGTTGTCGCGGTTAAGACCCAGCATCTGGTAACCATTAAGGCGCACCCTTGTTACGGGGTAATTACCGTTCTTTCAATTATGTAGAGCACTTATTGGCTTCATAATTATGAGTAAAATTCTCTGATTCAAATGAATGTTTGCACGTGACTATTCGTTGAGTATTGTACGATTTATATTAATTGTCTGGTGAAAAACAATTGAATTCGGCCAGTTGGCAGTGGTGAATGAATGAGGGAAATACGGTTCTTACGTTGGATATCCTCCATGAGCTCTGCTAGTGACCTAGATTCTCTGTCACGTGATAAGGCGTCTCTTTTCATCTCGCTTGCGGTTGGAGCAAGAAAACTTCAAGTACCAGCGCTCCTGCAATTCCCCGCTGCTAATTATCAACTACTAGAGTTGGGTCGCGCGAGTCAACGTAATGTCATTCGTGTCCCGGAACGGGTGGAAAAATCCTAACTTGGACAAATTTCATCGTAGAATGACGCGGAAAACGGCATATTTCATCTCCTGGATATCATGACATACTATAGGTTACGTTGTGAACGGCCACAGTACCTACCTTGATTTATGTCTGATGACACGATATCAATCTCATATTTAGAATATTGTTTCTGCTCTGCTCATTGCAATAGAAAAATATGTACATTAAATTCAAATAAAACCTGAAAAAGAGTTTTAGCTACAAAATAATGAAGTAAGGACTTGTGATGAGCCGGCCACCACCGGGATCGGGTGATGTATTATAATCCATCCTGGCGTTGTCCTGGTGCCTCGCATGCTTATCCCATCTTCACGTAGCATACCCTATACAAATAAAAATTCGAGTACATCGCGCACTGCAACACAATAGTACACATTTTCATTGGCCAAGCACATGTAAATTAAGTTACTTGAATGAAATATATACGCGCGGTGGTATGACTTCAGTCTTCAAGAAATTATCACAGCTAATACTTCAATTTAAATGTAAAATTCCAAAAATCCGACCGAACGACAGTTACCGGTCGCGTCTGTCGTATACAACGGCGATAAACATATAAAATGCATCAAAGCTCAGCGTTTGCGTCTGTTCCTTTCCATGTCCAAGGCAAGAGTGAGTTGTATGGTTGCCTACGAGATACATAAGGCCGGAAAATACGGCACACTAGACTCGTCCTCGAGATTCTTCCGACAAGAGCCGCTAGAGTTCTCTTTACTGAGCTGTCTCGCCCGCTCATTGCAACACGTTCCAGTACGAAAACCTATAACATTTCATTAAAACTAGCAATTTCACAAGACACCAAACAGAGGTGAGATAAAAAATATACCAAGAGCAGTTGTATGAGTTATTTTTTACAACGTATTTCTTACACCGTAAACTGGCATTTGAAATCTCATCCATATATATTTAGATTTAACATAGATACTCGTAGCCTTTCCTTGACATAGAAACGAGACTTGTAGATACTTCTTTTTGTTTATGGGTGACGTTTATCATGCTGAAGATATGGTGTGTTCATCGTTATCTGAATCAGAAATTTTACTAAATTTTGACGGCAATACGTCATTTCTTGAAGCTGGAGCCTTCCTGCGTTTGACACTTTTCTGTTATGAACAGAATATACACTAAAATAGAAGAAACTTTCTTAGGGAGAATTCGCTTGATTGATATGCTTACACTGACATCTGATGTATTAAAATGCTAGTTGCTTTACGTCGAACCGACACAGACAGGTCTTATGACGACGATGGGACAGGAAAGGGCTAGGAGTGGGAAGGAAGCGGCCGTGGCCTTCATTACGGTACAGCCCCAGCATTTGCCTGATGTGAAATGGGAAACTACGGAAAACCATTTTCGGGCTGCCGACAGTGAGGTTCGAACCTACTATCTCCCGAATACTGGATACTGGCCGCACTTAAGCGACTGCAGCTATCGAGCTCGGTAAGTATTAAAATGCTAGGTACATACTCGAACCTCGAAATAGCTTGCCTGCATTTCCCTCTTAAACCGCACTCTGAAGGAAAATTATGGAATGTCACATTTCCTTGCCTTTTTTAAATAGTGGTTTTACGTCGCACCGACACAGATAGTCTTATGGCAACGATGGGATAGGAAAGGCCTAGGAGTTGGAAGGACCTGGCGAGTTGGCCGTGCGGTTAGGGGCGCGCAGCTGTGAGCTTGCATCCGGGAGATAGTGGGTTCGAACCCCACTGTCGGCAGCCCTGAAGATGGTGTTCCGTGGTTTCCCATTTTCACACCAGGCAAATGCTGGGGCTGTAGCTTAATTAATGCCAAGACCGCTTCCTTCCCAGTCCTAGCCATTTCCTATCCCATCGTCGCTATAAGACCTATCTGTGTCAGTGCGACGTAAAGCAAATAGCAAAAAAAAAAAAAAAAAAATGGAAGGAACCGACCTCGGCCTTAATTAAGGTACAGCCCCAGCATTTGCCTGGTGTGAAAATGGGAAGCCACGGAAAACCATCTTCAGGGCTGCCGACAGTGGGGTTCGAACCCACTATCTCCCGGATGCAAGCTCACAGCCACGCTCTCCTAACCGCATGGCCAACTCGCCCGGCTTTGTTGCCTTTTAGCGCTATCCGAAGTACATAGAAGTACGCAACAGTGCACCATGTTTTTCAACCTCACGGACACTCGCCGACAGAAACAATACGCACAATAATTGCTTAAAATCAACACAGCATCTCAATTACTCCGTACAGCATAATGTTAAAGTCCCGGCCTTTTATAATGTAGAATATAAGGCTCATTCCAACATTGAAACACCGATATGGCAGAGTACTTATCTCGTAGGCAACGGTTGTATCAACAATGGGCAGTATAAGCTTGTCGCGTTTGTACCAAATACAGTAGAGACAATACGCGACACTTACGGATTTCGCCTTGCTAAAATGGGAGACAATTCGACGGTGGCGCTCCTAGTGACTTGACCTGAACAAATCGCGCTAAATTCAAATATCAATGGAAATGTATATACGGAAATGGATAAATAAATTACGTCTAGAAAGAAGTGTTATTGAGATATCAACTTCGAAGTTGTTAAAGCAATTCTGGATAAATGAATGAAGAATTATTTAAAAGGTTATTATTCAAAGACTGAAATTAGACATATAAACAAGAAGTGAAATAGACTGGTGTGAAATGGCTTGATCTATCATTTATGCATTCCTTTTTAGCTTTAGCATTCCTGCCTGAACTCTTATGGTTGGATTTGTCTTTTTTCTCATTTAAAAACATTGTATCATCACATTAAGACACTTGTCAATAAAAATATTGGCACATTCCTTACACATATGATGCAATGAATTAACATTTAATAATAATAATAATAATAATAATAATAATAATAATAATAATAATAATAATAATAATAATAATAATAATAATAATAATAATAATAATAATAATAATAATGGTTTTTGATTTACGTCCCACTAACTACTCTTTTACGGTTTTCGGAGACGCCGAGGTGCCGGAATTTAGTCCCGCAGGAGTTCTTTTACGTGCCAATAAACCTACCGACACGAGGCTGACATATTTGAGCACCTTCAAATACCACCGGACTGAACCAGGATCGAACCTGCCAAGTTGGGGTCAGAAGGCCAGCGCCTTAACCGTCTGAGCCACTCAGCCCGGCGAATTAACATTTAATAGCTGGACAATTGTCCTCCTAACATGAAGCCTACTAACAGAAAGATAATCTATAAAATCCCGGCTTTAATCTGAGAAGAGGGATAAAGAAATAAAAGTATGAAAATGTTGTCGATGGTGATGCTTTAAGGAATATTTAAGTACAATACCCTTGGCTGTATTGTCGAGGATTTCTAAAGTCGCTGGCCTGGAAATGATCTGAACAGATCTTATAATTCTTATATAAGCGTAACGTCCCTTCTTTCTTGTACACCTTATCCAAATCGCTTCTGTGACATTTCAAAACCCACAGATCACACCTACAACAACACATCGGTATTGAAGGTTAACTGCTGCACTATACAATAAAATATGCGTATTACTTTTTATGCAGTTAAAATATGGGTCGAGCAGGTCAGAAGATTATGAAGTACTATAAAAATCTCTGTTACTGGAAGAATATAAATGCAAACACAATATTACTTACATGTTCTTGTCACGAGGGAACCTGAAGAAAGACCGCGCATTCTTCTCTACTTCATAGTTACTGCAGCCAAACACAGCACATACCTTTCCCCTCATGTTGAGAGGAGATATCAAGGAATGACACACACTACTATTTATTTATGTCAACTCACTGAAAACGCATAAATAACAGCAAAAACTTCACACAAAAATACACGTGTTCTTATCAGAGAATCAGTACTATTCAGGTCTATCCGCTAGAGTGAGCTCCAGTAGCTGGTCCCTCGATATCTCGCTCAGTGTCGTGTATTGTCTCTACCGTATTTGTACAACTTCAGTCGTGTCTTGTTTTGAATATCGAGTTTCCATACTCAGTTTCTTTAATTATGCATGTGGCAATTATATCATAAATTATGACGTGAATTAAGAAATATCATTTCATTTCCTCAAGTTTTATAATCGATCATTTCATTTTAATAAATGATTATATTGACGTATCGCCGTTCCATCGTATTTCAAAGATTATTGTAGATGTAAATTACAGTATGTTCTGCATGAAACAACAATTATGATTTAAAATCGATGTGAGGAAAATGTCACAATTATATTGTATAGGCTTATAGTGTTGTTATTTTTAGTACTTATTAAAGCAACATGAGTCCAAGAATTTAAAACACATTTCACATCGGATGGTAAAGTTATATTCTATGACGTTTGCAGTAAAGAGATGAGTTAAACTTGTTTTGTATTTCCCCCTAAGGAATTATTATCAATTTAGCAAAATAAACTTGGTATTTTAATTTATCCCTATTAAAATACGTAAAATTGAAGCTGCATAAAAATATTTTAGAACCTACTTGAGAGTCTATTTTAGGCAGCAAAAATAACATTTAAGCAGCTAAAAATCCGAGGTCTAGTAATCACTATTGCATGTTGCTGTGGTGGTTGTAAGTGAAGTGTGTTGTCTGAACAAACACCCAGTTCCCGAGCCATAATAATGACATTAGACGCAATTAAAATCCCCTATCCGGCCGGGAATCGAATCCGGGACCTTCTGAACCGAAGTCCTCAACGCTGACCATTCAGCCAATGATTTGGACAAAATGAAATCATTATTAAGCTTCATTATTTCTATCAGCATTAACACTCAACTTTCATAGTAGAACAAAGCAAAAATAAGTATTTAGTTTCATTATTCAATCAATTTTAACATGAAAGATTTGTAGTTTCAATCTTGGCGCCTGATGTTTAAGGTCGGGCCGCCAGGTGCGCCACTATCAACATGTTTCTCAGTTTAGTACGGGAGAATGCGGAAGTATCCAATATTGTCGATAGTGTACTTGCTATGGGTTGGAAAGTATCGACCGTGGCTTTAATTAAGGTACAGCTCCAGCAATTGCCTGGTGTGAAAATGGCAAACCACGCAAAACCATCTTGAGGGCTGCGGACCGTTGGTTCGAACCAACTACAACTATCTCCCGAATACAAGCTGTCAGCTACTTGACCTAAACTGCACAGCCACAGCTCCATGCTGCTCATCTAACTCCCGACATTGAATGTAGCTAAGTTGTACGTAGGAGGTGTATACTGTGGTGTCGCAGGTTTTGATCTCCTCTGTCAGATCATTCCCACTTTACACCGAAATCATTCGAGCGGCGATAGAGAATGCGCAACACTCAAATAACTTCAATAAAGATAAAAATAAACTCGCGTTTCCTGCACGTCTTAAAATTTGACGACATATGGGTGACTTTCAGTACCAGAAACCAGAAATACATGTCTTCCTCTTCGCACCAAGACAGCCCCTATACAGTGGAACGTCGATATCTCGAATCACCTCGAGAGTTATCGAAATTTCGAGATATAGAGAATGCCGTTTTTGACCATGTACAGTATAGCACATAGTTAAATCATATGTATCTACATTATTTTTAACAGTACTTCAAAATATGCAAACAAACTCTATTTTACGGTATCACTTTCATTATAACACTTATTATAGTAACTGTTTAGACGCCAGAATACAGTACATTAAGTCCGTTAGTCTGTTCTGTCTGTTACTGTTAACCTTTCCTCCCTTCACGTTGAAACTTCTCGTCAATACCGCGCAGCCGAGATTCGTAAATGGAGCTTGTCATCCGCGACTTCGGGGGTTGGTTTTTTACGTGACTGGTAATTAATTCACGCCCGAGAAACAGCGAGGCTTCGCCGATTTTCCTATCATTTGAAGTTTTAGTTTTTCGGTTCCCGTCATATTAGCGCCCACCATCACTGTAAACCTTTCTTTACTTGTTAACTGTTCCTCACAAACCAAATGTTGCACAAAATTCAAGTTACAAAGAATTGTTTGCGTCAAGGGAGGACATTTTTGTCGGTGCACTTACTGGCACGTAAAGGAACTACTGCGGGACTAAATTTCGGCACCTCGGCTTCTCCAAAAACCTTAAAAGTAGTTAGTGGGACGTAAAACAATAACATTATTATCATTATTATTATTATTATTATTATTATTATTATTATTATTATTATTATTATTATTATTATTATTATTGTTACGGAGATATCCGTGGAACGCCGAGCTGAAAGAAGATGCTGGGTAGAATGGGTCTAACTACAATATCAAAAATTAATTTAAAACTTTAACGTAGGTTATATTTCTTTCCATCATCATCATCATCATCTGTTTACCCTCCAGGTTCGGTTTTTCCCTCGGACTTAGCGAGGGATCCCACCTCTACCGCCTCAAGGGCAGTGTCCTGGAGCTTCAGACTCTTGGTCGGGGGATACAACTGGGGAGTATGACCAGTACATCGCCCAGGCGGCCTCACCTGCTATGCTGAACAGGGGCCTTGTGGAGGGATGGGAAGATTGGAAGGGATAGGCAAGGAAGAGGGAAGGAAGCGGCCGTGGCCTTAAGTTAGGTACCATCCCGGCATTCGCCTGGAGGAGAAGTGGGAAACCACGGAAAACCACTTCCAGGATGGCTGAGGTGGGAATCGAACCCACCTCTACTCAGTTGACCTCCCGAGGCTGAGTGGACCCCGTTCCAGCCCTCGTACCACTTTTCAAATTTCGTGGCAGAGCCAGGAATCGAACCCGGACCTCCGGGGGTGGCAGCTAATCACGCTAACCACTACACCACAGAGGCGGCCTATATTTCTTTTCAAAAAAAAACTAAACAACTTTTCACTTAGTGGAAGAATAAAGTGACAGGTACAAATAGCAATCTAGAAAACAAGAATTGGAAAATCCAAGATTAGGGAGTTTTACAGATTTGGAGCTCCAAGCCCTTAGTTTACAAATTCTGAGATACCAGATCCAGTTTACAAAATTTTGAAAAATCTCAATGTTTAGACAAGAACTGGAATATTCCAATTTAAGAGCACTTTGCTCCAACCACTTTACAGCTTTCCAGAGGCGCACCTCAATATTGCAGTTGAACGCAGAAAAGAGCTTACATGCTCTCCAACTTACAGCTCGCTTAAGGCAACCTTACACAAACCCTTACAGTATCTGGTCTCTCTAGGCACAATTTAAAATTGAAATTACTTTTACACAGGGGTATCTATTACCCAACCTACTGGGCCTTCGTGGAAAGAAGAACAGGTTGCATTACTGGCCCGAAAACGAAATGACAGGAGGCGTACACTAGCTCTCCTAGAAACTTTAATATGAAACCCTAAATGGGCTCTCGGACCGATGATGCAGAGGCTAATTCCAAGCTACTGAGGTCACTAGAATGAATGTTAATTTTAACACTTTACCAAAAGAGAAAAAGTTACAAGATCATAGTCACATCAAATTAAATTGAAGGGGAACTCAAGAGGGTAACGCACTCTCCATCCCCGATTTACAGTTTTAAGAATTTATGAAATTTTACATTAGCCAAAAGAAGGTTTACATTTTGGAAAACAGGAGGTTACATAATTAGAAATCTGAACCTTCCCCTCCTGTATGTCTGCGGAGGTAGCTACAGAAAAATAACCTGGCCGTTGGACTGCCTGGCGAAGAATGAGGCGCCCCGCCTCCTATCTTACCACACACATTCAGAAATTCGGTAATCAATAGACAAGGTAGCCAGAAAAGCAGCGGTTTATATACACGAGGGGACGGTTCTAGAGGGTTCTGGACTAATCCGGACACACCCTCTCAATTTTATTGGCTTAATCAAAAGTTACACCCAAAGAACAAACAAGAAGCCTGTGATAGGCTGAAAAATAATTACAGAAAATTCCTATTGGCCAGATTAAAAACTGGCGGAATGAGAAAGTAGTGTTGCCAACTTTGAAAAATTCATACATACATACATTATCATTATAGACTGTTATGCCTTTCAGCGTTCAGTCTGCAAGCCTCTGAGAATTTACTAAACGTCGCCACAATCCTCGATTTGCAACTAGTGTTGTGGCTTCATTTAGTTCTATACCTCTTATCTTTAAATCGTTAGAAACCGAGTCTAACCATCGTCGTCTTGGTCTCCCTCTACTTCTCTTACCCTCCATAACAGAGTCCATTATTCTCCTAGGTAACCTATCCTCCTCCATTCGCCTCACATGACCCCACCACCGAAGCCGGTTTATGCGTACAGCTTCATCCATCGAGTTCAGTCCTAAATTAGATTTTATCTCCTCATTCCGAGTACCCTCCCGCCATTGTTCCCACCTGTTTGTACCAGCAATCATTCTTGCTACTTTCATGTCTGTTACTTCTAACTTATGAATAAGATATCCTGAGTCCACCCAGCTTTCGCTCCCGTAAAGCAAAGTTGGTCTGAAAACAGACCGATGTAAAGATAGTTTCGTCTGGGAGCTGACTTCCTTCTTACAGAATACTGCTGATCGCAACTGCGAGCTCACTGCATTAGCTTTACTACACCTTGATTCAATCTCACTTACTCTATTACCATCCAGGGAGAACACACAACATAAATACTTGAAATTATCGACGTGTTCTAGCTTTGTATCACCAATCTGACATTCAATTCTGTTGAATTTCTTACCTACTGACATCAGTTTAATCTTCGAGAGGCTAATTTTCATACCATACTCATTGCACCTATTTTCAAGTTCCAAGATATTAGACTGCAGGCTTTCGGCACAGTCTGCCATTAAGACCAAGTCATCAGCATAGGCCAAACTGCTTACTACATTTCCACCTAACTGAAACCCTCCCTGCCATTTTAAACCTTTCAGCAGATGATCCATGTAAACTACGAACAGCAAAGGTGAAAGATTACAGCCTTGTCTAACTCCTGTAAGTACCCTGAACCAAGAACTCATTCTACCATCAATTCTCACTGAAGCCCAATTGTCAACATAAATGCCTTTGATTGATTTTAATAATCTACCTTTAATGCCATAGTCCCCCAGTATGGCGAACATCTTTTCCCTCGGAACCCTGTCATATGCTTTCTCTAGATCTACGAAACATAAACACAACTTCCTATTCCTCTCGTAGCATTTTTCAATTACCTGGCGCCTACTGAAAATCTGATCCTGACAGCCTCTCTGTGGTCTGAAACCACACTGGTTTTCATCCAACTTCCTCTCAACCACTGATCGCACCCTCCCTTCCAAGATGCCAGTGAATACTTTGCCTGGTATACTAATCAATGAGATACCTCGATAGTTGTTGCAATCCTTCCTGTTCCCTTGCTTATAGATAGGTGCAATTACTGCTTTCGTCCAATCTGAAGGTACCTTACCAACACTCCATGCTAATTTTACTACTCTATGAAGCCATTTCATCCCTGCCTTCCCACTATACTTAACCATTTCAGGTCTAATTTCATCTATTCCTGCTGCTTTATGACAATGGAGTTTATTTACTATCCTTTCCACTTCCTCAAGCATAATTTCACTAACATCATATTCCTCCTCCCCATGAGCTTGGCTGTTCCCAACACCACCAGGATGATTTCCTTTTACATTAAGAAGACGTTCAAAATATTCCCTCCACCTCTCCAGTGATTCCCTGGAATCTATTATGAGTTCACCTGAATTACTCAAAACACTGTTCATTTCCTTTTTCCCTCCCTTCCTAAGATTCTTTATTACTGTCCAGAAAGGTTTCCCTGCTGCTTGACCTAGCCTTTTCAGGTTATTACCAAAATCTTCCCATGAATTCTTTTTGGATTCAACAACTATTTGTTTCGCTGTGTTTCTTTCATCTACGTACAGATCCCTGTCTGCCTCGGCCCTTGTTTGGAGCCATTTCTGATAAGCCTTCTTTTTACGTTTACAGGCTGCTCTCACTTCATCATTCCACCAAGATGTTCGCCTTTTCCCATCTTTACACACAGTTGTTCCTAGGCATTCCCTTGCTGTTTCTACTACAGCATCCCTGTATGCCATCCATTCACTTTCTATATCCTGAACCTGCTTTCTGTCTACTGTTCGAAACTTCTCACTAATCATATCCATGTACGGTACTTCTGTCTAATTTCCTCGTCCTGGAGATTTTCTACTCTTATTCGTTTGCAGACAGATTTCACTTTCTCTACCCTAGGCCTAGAGATACTTAGTTCACTACAGATCAGATAGTGGTCTCTATCATCGTAAAATCCGCGAAAAACTCCTACATTCCTAACAGATTTCCTGAATTCAAAGTCCGTTAAGATATAGTCTATTATGGATCTGGTGCCCCTAGCCTCCCATGTGTAGCGGTGAATAGCTTATGCTTGAAGAATGTATTCGTAACAGCTAAACCCATACTAGAACAGAAGTCCAGCAAACGCTTCCCATTCCCATTAGCTTCCCCATCTTCCCCACATTTACCAATCACCCTTTCGTATCCTTCGGTTCTATTCCCAACTCTCGCATTGAAATCGCCCATTAGCACTATTCTCTCCTTGCTGTTGACCCTGACCACGATGTCACTCAATGCTTCATAAAACTTGTCAACTTCATCCTCATCTGCACCCTCACATGGTGAATACACGGACACAATTCTTGTCCTAATTCCTCCCACTGACAAATCTACCCACATCATTCGCTCTCTTACGTGCCTAACATAAACTATGTTGCGTGCAATGGTATTCCTGATAAAGAGCCCTACCCCAGACTCTGCCCTTCCCTTTCTAACACCTTTCAAGTACACTTTATAATCTCATATCTCTTCCTCATTTTCTCCCCTTACCCGAATATCACTTACTCCTAGCACATCCAGATGCATCCTCTTTGCTGACTCAGCCAGTTCCACTTTCTTTCTTCCATAAGCCCCATTAATATTGTTAGCTCCCCATCGAATTCCATTTCGTTCGCCAAGTTGTTTCCAAGGAGTCCCTCGCCTGTCAAATGGGAGTGGGACTCCATTACTCCCATAGGTCCGAGGCTTGCTTAAAGTGTTCTGAGCTCGGTTAATTCATGAAGCAGGATGCTGCCCTACTTGCACATAGTCCAAGTGAGGATCTCTCCTCTAGCGGGTTATGGACCACCGGTGAATTGTATAGTCCTAGCCGCCTGAGCACAAGGAGGGCCACGACTCAGAATATGTCCGAGATGCCCACTCCCATTCCATAGCAACTGGTATCCCGACTCTCAGGACCACTTACTAGGCCACTCAGCCGTTGACCATGGTTCACGAACTAGGACGTGACTACACTAACCCACAAACATGAGTTCTTTATTTGCGCTTCTTTCGAATGAGCGAAGTTGAGGTGTACCTCCCGGTACAATTATTATTATTATTATTATTATTATTATTATTATTATTATTATTATTATTATTAATACTCCTTTTATCCTTTTTTTCTGAGCTAGTTATCGTCCGTCTTTCACTTCCATAGGATGCCACACTCCAGAAGAAAATCTTCAGAAAGTTCTTTCTAATTCCTATATCAATGTTCGAATTGGGCAAATTTCTATTCTTAAGAAAGACCTCCCTTGCTTGTGCCAGTCTGCATTTTATGTCTTCCTTACTTCTGCCATAGTTAGTTATTTTAGTACACAAGTAAAAATATTAATCTAGGCTACTTCCTTCAAGACGTCATTTCCTAATCTAATATTTTCTGCATCACCTGACTTCGTTCGACTACACTTCATTAGTTTTGTTTTAGATGTATTTATGGCCATCTTGTACTCATTTCCCAAGACTCTGTCCATACCATTCAGCAACTTCTCCAAATCTTCTGCAACCTTGGATAAAATAACAATATCATCGGCAAAGCTCAGAGGTTTTTTCTTCCAAGAAGTACTGATAAGAGTGGAGAAAGGGCTCGCTTGACAAGAACATCTGGATTGGGCACATAATCGGGCATGGAATTCTACTGGCCACGATCTTCGAACAGAGAAATTACGGAAATTACAGAGGCCATCCTAGACTGAACCACTGTACATCAGGTGACTAATGGTGGAGCTAGACTGGAGCTAAAGAGATTGGCAAAAGATCGCGACTCTTGGAGAACTGTTGCCAACCTTAGAAGACGACATGTATCCAAAGGATCAATAGCGAAGTGATCGCCGCGCCAGTTTCTAACAAGGGTACCAGTTGACCTCGATCCACGTCGGCTAGTTTTGGAGATGTGAAGTGCCCATCACGTAGGTACTCACTGATAAAACGGCTGCCTCAGCAAGACCACAGGACTTCAGCTCATCTTAAACGGTGGTTTGTACCCTGGTACCACAAAAATCGCTTACTACGCCGTTTAGACGCGTATTCTAGTCCTACTGGACTTGATTTGTCTTTCACATCCTGCTTGCAACTGCGGTGTTCTTCATCTCATCGACTGCCAAATTCTGCTGCAAACATTCTCGTTTAGCACGCTCAAGTAGTGGACTACTTCTTCATCGAAAACAACTTTGTTGTCAGTACAGGCTATTACTGTCGATATCACAAGTCAAGTTATAATTTCACCAGCTGATGCGGATATTTATTTATTGTTCGCCAAGAATGACCATTGGTTAGTTTCATCAGCTCAGTTGGTTTCTCCTTAGATTGAAGTGTTGACTGAGGCATTTTGCTTCACGACAATAACATTTTAAAGTGGGCCGATGGCCTAGATGTTAGGCCCCTTTAAACAACTAGTATCATCATGTTAAAGCTTTTTTTTCAAGGATGAAGATCCTCATGTTGTGCCAGATTCAACGTCAAGCATTGTCTGTGGAGCATTTCATCGAACGGCACGTCCCACAATTGTTCCACACAACCCGGATGGTTGTTCAGTTGTATTTCCTCGTAAAACAGTAATCACAACCACTATTAATGTTAATAGAGGATGGTTGTCCAGTTGTACTTCCTCTTAGAACAGTAATCACCACCACTATCTATATTTCACTTACTATGTGCAATGTACTAACGGCTAATAGCCATTACATTCCTATGTCGGCGGATGGAGAGGGAATCTCGGTCCACAAGTCGCCACTGCTGGTCCGTCGTCCGACAGCTCTGCACTCCGACCGGCCAACCGAGCAGAGGAGGGGTGGCCACGGCTCCACGGCTCGAGAGACGGAGAGGGGCTGGTCCCTACCCTCGGTTGTCCTGTGAATGGTTTTCCGTGGTTTTCCATTATCATGCACTAAGGCGAATACCGGGCCAGTTCCTAGTTCAGGGAACGGCCGCAAACCCTCTCTCCTTCTCCGATACAAATCTCCCGGCCTGAGAGACGGCGTCACCGTCTAGGAGGCCCGCCTCCCCCTTCAGGGGAGGGATGAAGACGTTTAGCAGCGCTAGTAGTAACATTCCTACTCAGTATATGAACTGTGGAATTTGGAATAATTATTTTTAGTGGATCTGTGATGACACCTGACAAAATGCTGGTTCTCGAACTACAGTGAATGTACAACTTATCTCCTGTGTTTGGCGCATGTGATAAGATAGAAGCGCACTGTAAATAATTCGCTTCAGTAAAACGTGTTTTGGTGTGAAGAGACTAAGTGCCTTATCACTTCTCCTAAGATAACTTCAAGGTCAAGTTCCCAGCGACAGAACTAGTCAAAACATTACTTATCCGTACAAGGGCAGACACTTGTCTTGAACAATGGGAATGCCGCTGAATACTGTATATTTTTAATTTTCCATTACTGTCTAGAACAGTGTTGGCTAACTTCGTGCTCCGTGTTATCTTAGTGGTGGTGAGAAGACTACAGTCCTTTCGAAACGAAATTCCAACGAATTTTCCCCAGATCAGAGGTAATCTGAAAGATCACAGGGCTGTGTGTTGGTCACGGCCGCACGACATGAGAAAACAGCGTCTCGTCTGTTTTCACACTCTAATTGATTTCAGGATGACTCAGTAAATGCACACACACACAATTCTATTCAGCTGTGAGTGACCACACTCACTAATTGCTGTCTATTTACAAGTCTCTCTTCAGTAGGTAGTCCCAGCTCCTAGAGGGCTCTAATCCCATTCACAAGCTCCACTTACTGTCACTTCTCCAAGTCCAGTCAGCCCACTAGGTTTGAACACAGGGCTACTGGCTACACAACACGAGACACAGACACAGTCCAGTAACTCACACAGTCTAACACAGTGAACTAAACAACAGCAGCTCGACAGTGCTAACCAGCAGGGTAGGCCCTAGTACTCCTCACACTGTTCCAATTATACTCACGATAGCTGCTGCTGCGATGATTCTCAGTCCACAGAAGTACAGAAACACACCGTACTCTCAGGCAGTACACAGTCTTCCGTTCCGTACACCGTCTTCAGTGGACCTAGTCACTGGACACTCCCTCTGTCGCCCTCAGCCCAGACACGGAACCCCAATACACTGAGTCTCACAATGACTCTAATACTCACTTCACCACGGAGTTCAACACTGACCGACTGTCCGCGGCTAGCCTCCCTTTTTATAGCTCGAGTGATGTATACCAGAATATTCGCTACGTGGCTAGAGACGGGATATTCTCGTTACATCTCCCAGAAACTCGCAGAATACACGGAAAGGCTTACAGAGATCCCCGGTCGTCTGACTCAGTAGCCCCATGCAGGATGAACCGAAAGGGGCTACCACAGGGCTGGCACGTTACAATACATGGATATGTTCTTGGTCTGTCTGGAATTACCGTCATCAATTTCCCAACACTATTGTAACCATGGCAACTACTGTACACTAGGTCAGTTGCGTCATCTATACTTCGGAGACGGAGCGAGTTGGCCGTGCGGTTAGGGTGGGTAGCTATCATCTTGCATTCGGGAGATGGTGTGGGTCCGAATCCCACCGTCGGCATCCCTGAAGGTGGTTTTCCGTGGTTTCCCATTTTCACGCCAGGAAAATGCTGGAGTGTGCCTTACTGAAGGCTACGGACGCTTCCTTCTCAGTACTAGCCCTTTCCTATCCTTGCGTCGCCCAAAACCCTGGATGTGTTAGTGCGACGTTAAACCACTGTCAATTTATATGTACATACTAGTGGCCTGTCGCTGCGAACAAAGACTGATGATGCAGGAACGTGAGAAAAGTAACGGAAAATATACTGAACTCCGGAAGACCATTTATTTTCCTTCGAACTTACATTTCCGATATGACTATACCTATGGAATTTTTGAACCTTAGCAATTGCACTACCGTAATTTTACATGTAATACACGAAATTGACCTTTCTGTTACTGGAACAGGTAAGCCTGTGAATTGCCGTATCATCTGGTAATAACAAAGCTGCAATTCCTGTCCATGCAGCAGTTACTGCACTCTCGCCTCTGCTTCTGCATGTATACTAAACTTGAATAAACAAATGTTTTCCCGCAGTCTCGTGGAGTTTAGAAAACAAACAAAAATGTTCCGACTTGATTTCACAGAGCCATCTATCGGACCAGCGGAGACAACTTTCATAGAGCTATCTACCGGCAAATGCAGTTAACTGCGACGACCTGAACATCGTATTATTCGAAAATATGACTATTTTATGCAAATAAAAGATTTAATAAAATAAATACCATTTTTCTAGTAATCCTTAGATAGAGATATTTCTTTGGATGTATTACACGTAGGCGTTAGTATTGCGGTTTTCCCATATTATTGCATTACACGTTCAAATTATATATATAGAAAATAGAAGAAGATATATCTTTCGGAGAAGCATACAATATTAAGGAACCGAGCAACTTGGCCGTGCGGTTAATGGTGCGGAGCTATGAGCTTGCATTCGGGAGATTATGGGTTATTTATTTATTGACTTTAAGCAGTGGCGAAGTTAGGGCTTGTGGCCCTCTCTTACACTTAACCACATAATTTACAGGTTATGTATATGTAGACTGACGACCCTCGCTTTCATAGGTTCTCGAGGCTCGCGTGTGGTGTGGACAGCACTTCCCGGGAGGGTGCGTCCGCCGGATTGTCGCCAGAGGCGATGGATCACCACGAGAGGACAATTCCTCTCTGTGCAACTTTATTCAGAAGGTCAATATACGATTAGCATGCAGAACAGCTCCGCGCCCGGTCGCCAGGGTGTACCGGGCGCGGAGCTGTCTGCAAATACAAGACAATTACAATCAATTTAAGGAAAGTCCAGTATAAAGTGGTGGGCAGCGACCAGCAACATTGATGCGTGTGCGCACCCTGGGCCCACGCCTGGTTGAAGCGAGAGCACACCGCTGCGATGGACCAAGGAGTGGCGTCTGCGAAGAGCTGGTCTCATGATGGCCTGGGAGCATTCGCCGGAGCTTTACTACGAGTCTGGGGTGAGGAGACGACGGACCTAGAAGAACTCGCCTGACAGGACGTGCTTGGGCAGGAAGGCAGGCCACCCCATACCCAACCTAGCCATGAAAGGTAACCGGCCGCCTGTTGGAGCTGATGAGGAGACAGGGTCGGCAGGCGCGTGTACGAGGGAGAGGGCACGCTGTCGGGTTGCATGATGCATTGTGATCTCTTGGTCTTGGATGTTTATTGCCGTACCTAAGTAGGTGAGGATCGGAGTCGGGTGCAAGACCGACTTGGAGTATTTAATGTAATGCCAAGGATCCGTGTTAAGAAAGCATCGACCTGTACCATGAGCTGAGAGGTCAGATCGGGAGAATGAATGAGTCAGTCATCCAGATAGGGAATCATCTCGACGCTGAACTCTTGGGACAGAGGCTCTTGCACAGCGGTGGCCCAGCGTTGCATTACGGATGGAGCCAGGCTATGCCCCATCGGCAGGCGTGTCCAACGAAACCGGTGCCCCCAATAGAGAACACCATAGGAGTGCCGAGTATGTTGGGAGATCGGGAGCTGAAAGAAACCAGAAACAGATTTGGACAACATATAATGAAGAGAGAAAGTTCAACAAATACAAGAAAAGAAAAGAAATCCAGAGCATAATGCTAAAAGGAAAAAGACAAAGTCATAATGAAAAAGTAAGATACAAACTAAAAAGTATAAGCAATGCATGAAGAGTACACAATACGTAATAAAGTAAATGAAAATATAAGTAGGGCCATAAAAAGTTATCTATGTACATGAGTTAAAGCTAAATATCATGTACATTTACACTACAATAATAATAATAATAATAATAATAATAATAATAATAATAATAATAACCACAATCACACAACATGTCATACGTCACCACACACACGAAACAATCAGCGGTATTCAACAGGCAATCTCTATCTGCAGTCACTTCTGATATTTAGTTGGAGTTTCCGACAACAGCTGGAAGCGAATTCCGAAGTCGTGACCCAGCCACAACGAAGGATCTACAGGGAGAATAATTTAAGTGTTCAGACTTCTTCTCGCATGCCGTGGGAAGTCCCGAGCGAGCGCCATATGGCTTGTGTCAAGACGGCGAGATAAGAAGTGTTTCACCGCAGCTCACAGCTGTTCAGCACTCTATCCCTCAGTTAGTTAGAAACTATTGGACTTCTAAGGTGTGTTGTAAGGTTATTATCACGATGGTTAAATACACTATAGAACAAATAATATTTTTGGCCGAGTGTTATTTGCACAAGAAGAAGAAACAATTTAAAAGGTGCCTTCGAAAATTCCGTAGACAATTTCCCGGTGAGACAGTGCCAACAAAACGTTACGTGCATCAGCTCGTTTACAAGGGACGTCGTTCTGGTTCCGTAAGCAACAAGAAAAAGAAGCGAAGGAGAACAGCTCCCACACGGGGGAGGCTAGAAGATATACAGGCAATACTCCAGGTCAGTCCACATAAGTCGCTTCGGAGAGTAGCTCAGGAAAGTGGTATTTCAACTTCTTCAGCACGTAATGCAACAAAATTGTTACATTCCTATCTTATCGGACTCATTCAGTCCATAACATACTGCCTACAGATTTCAATACAAGAATACTATTTTGCAGTTGGCTAATAAATAGTGTCCACGACGGTATTGTGGATCTGAACTTTCTTTTTATGAGCGACGAAGCCTGGTTTCATTTGAGTGAATATGCCAATTCACAGAACAATAGAATCTGGGATACAGACAACCCGCACATTTTACAGCCGAGACCTCTGCACGATGTGAAGGAGTGTGTGGTGCGCTGTCAGTGTTCGACGAATTACCGGTCCGATATTTTTTCAGGACACGATTACTTCTGACCGTTATATTCACGACATTCTGGAACCACTTTTTGCTGAACTGACTGAAGAAGAGAAAAGGCACGGCTATTTCCAGCAGGATAGTGCAACGGCCCATACGGCGCGTAGCTCTATGCGACGGTTACGGGAAATGTTCGATGATGATCAGATCATCAGGAAAGGCTTATGGCCCCATCGTTCGCCTGATTTAAGCACATGGGATTTTTATCTATGGGGAAATCTTAAAGGAAAAGTTTACATGAATAATCCTCGAACTGCAGAAGAATTAAAAACTGAAATTAGGAACATTTATGCGTTCTATCGGTGTCCATGAATTACAGTACAAAGTGTGTTTCGAAATCTCATTACAAGATGTGAAGCTTGCATTGCAACTGAAGGAGATCACTTTCAGGATCGTCTGTAAATATTGGTGAGTTCAGTTCAATTTTCTAGTTTATTTATTTATTCATTTATTTATTTATTTACTTATTTATTTATATATTTATTTATTTATAACTGGCGAATTCAGTTCAATTTCCTAGTTGATTTATTTATTTGTTTATTCATTTACTTATTTGTCCAGAGCATCTATGTAGCCGGTGAGTTCAGTTTCGTTTAGTTTCTATAGGCGTAATCATGCCGCTTCTTTGAGCCGACTATGCCTGCTTGTCATGGCGGGCATTGCACTCACTGTCTCCGCTTCCCAGCGCGCCTAATCCTCGGCACTTCGCTCTGAACTTTCAAATGAATCACCCTGTATTATACATTGACGAGTGCTTGACGGGAATCAAAAAATCAAATCAAAATCTCTTTATTTGCAAATGAGGTGTCTACCTCGGTGGCAAATGGTACAATAAAATACATTATTGTCAAGCACTAAATATTAAATTAACAAGAGAATAAAACGTTCCTATAATACAATATTATACAATTTACGCTAATTTTTTTTCCATTAAACACATAGCTCATCCTTAATAAATTTACATTGTTTACAAAATTCTACTTATAATATCTCCTGTACTACTTACAAATATAGTCAACTGATATACAGTATGTGGAATTACTTCAAACGATACTGTACAACTGGTATAAGATAAAAATTTACATTGCATTTATTTACTTTTTCTTTTCTTTACCCATTCTGGAACCTAAGTAGCATAACGACCTGCTGCGTCTTAACCAGAGCCCCTTTTGCCACCACTTTTCAGAGTTCCTGAAGGGCCTTCACAGCTACCGTAGCGGTCCCAGGGCCCTCGAAGTGCCCACTGTACTTCGCCCCTACAGGCAGTCCCCTAATTTGGCTGTCCAAACTCCTTAGACCAGGGGATGGAATTAATTTATTCACACACATTTTTTTATTTAAATAACCTGCACTGGTCGAATGCCCTCTAACACTTCATTTATTTTCTCTGTTGCTGTTTATTCTCTTCTTGAATATCTGTACAGATTTTGGAAAAGGATCACACTACCCCTGGTAAACTGTTCCACTCCTTCACACCCTTCCCAATGAATTAAAATTTACCCCAATCGCTTCTGCTAAAATTCCTTCTAATTTTATATTTGTGGTCAGTCCTGCCGATATAATTATTTTCCAACTGAAGCCTCTCACGGATATCTCCCCATGCTGCTTCTCCTGTATAGGCTCTATATAATCCTATAAGTCTAGTTTTCTCCCTTCTCTTTCTTTAACTTTCCTACCCTAGTTCTTTTAACATTTCTGATACACTACTCTTTCTCCTGAAATCCCCTGTTACAAATCTTGCTGCTTTCCTATGCACACTATTTATTTCTTTTATTAGGTTATCTTGGTGAGGATCCCAAACACTGTTTGCATATTCCAATAATGGACGAACCATACTTAAGTAACTTTTCTCTTTTAATTCGTTGTTGCATCCTTTAAGTAGCCTCATTATGACATGTAATGATCTGTATGCTTTCCCAATAATGTCATCCAGATGACCCTTCCAGTGCAAATTACTTTCAAATCTTACACCTAAGTATTTGCACTTGCCATCTTTTGGGATAACTACCTCATCCAAAGTATATTCAAATTCAGTTTTAAAACTCCTGTTTGTAAATGTTGTAACAGTTGATTTGCCTCCATTAACCTTCATGTTATTCTCTTCGACCCATTGTTGGATACTCTCAAGGTCCCTTTGTAATTCTGAACAATCCTCAGTGGTATTTATTTCCCTATAAACAATTATGTCATCTGCATACAATCTTATTTTTGATGTTATATTATTCCCTAAATAATTTACGTATATTAAGAAAAGTAACGGACCGATTATACTAACCTGTGCAATTCCCTTCCAAACTTTCTCTTCCTGCGATACGTTAATTCCTACTTTGACTTTCTGAACCCATGAATTTAGAAATGTTTTTACCCAACGTGTAACCCTTGGGTCCAATCCTATTCCCTCCAATTTCTTTAATAATATTCCATGTTCCACTCTATCAAAGGCTTTGGAAAGATCTACGGCTATGCAATCTAACTGGCCTCCTGAATCCAATTGATCTGATATGTCCTGCTGAATAGCGAATAGGGAGGGAAATGCCAGATCTTGTGTTACAATTATGGAATGAGGATAATAAATGGAATTTTGAAGAAATGCATTTGCGTACATTTTCCTTCTGAGTTCGATATATGTATATGTGGAACTTCCGTCGCATCTCGGGTTTCAGCCAGGAAAGAAATGTGTAGTTAGGTGTTATGTGAGCATAACTCAAGTTAAAAACAAATCGAAGAACAGAGTTCAATGCTCGTTGAACTTTCATAGTTTGTTCAAGGGTCGCATCAACGAGGAAATTGGCGCAGTAGTCAAGTAATGGTCGTATCAAAGTTTGGAGAAGCTTTATATTTACGTCTTGCGGCAAAATGTCCTTATGTCGTTTCAGAGGGTGTAGCGTCGCGTACTTCTTTCTACATGTACTTATTTCTTACGTGTGCAGACCAATCAAGTGTTTCAATCAGGATCATACCTATCTTCTTCACCTCCTTACTGAACGGGATTATGATGGTGGGTTCGAACACCACTGTCGGCAGCCCTCAAGATGGTTTTGCGTCGTTTCCCAATTTCACAACAGACAAATGCTGGGACTGTTCCTACATAATTAATTAAGGCTAGGGCCGCTTCCTTCCCACTTCTTGCGCTTTCCTGTCCCATTTGTGTCGGTGTGACGTAAAGCCATTGTAATATTAAAAATAACTGCGTGTGGTGAGGCTGATGATCGTAAGCCGTTGGACAATCTCCAGATCTGTTGTGGAATTTCTCAAATCTTTTGAGATATGGCGGCAGATTATCAAGAGTGTCGCACTCTACACTTTGAAGGGGTAAATTCAGATACTGAGGAATCGCCTGTACAACCTCAAGAATTAATACATAGCATATAAGTCTCATAAAATTATCCCTTCCCCTTTAACTGTTGCTTCCAGTTTTTCATCTTACGTAAGTACAGTTTCAGTCTTTAAATTATAACGTATGATGGTATACTTTGTCCTGTTTGGGAAGTTAACTTCCCGTATACCAAGCAGCGTACAAGTGTACCTCAGCTGTCATTTGTTAAATTATGATATGCATTAACATTTTTGTAGGTTTTTCATACGAAAACATTGGTGAATATCACGATACAGCCAAATGTAAAAGCGAAGCACCATATTTTTACCTATTAAATTAATTCTATTCCTTTCTTTACAATATTTCTACAGTTCAACACTAACATTGTTATGTCATTTCTACTTGACTTCCAGATCCTTATCTCCTTATCACCGCTCCCTAGACCACCCTGTTTCCCTGAATGTACCTCCCTATTACCCTTCCAAACAAATTTCCTAACATACGTACCACTGCGGTTTAAGTCAAGGCCATCTGAGCGCAAATCCCTAACTCCTACCCTCGCATTAGGATCTAAAAATCTCACTTCCAGTTTCCCACACACCTACTCCATAGTCTTATTTAAATCTCCAATCACCTCTTCCAGTCAGTATCCCTCCTACACAGTATTTCAATGATAACAATCTCCGCTCCCTTAGACTTCACCCGTGCTGCATTTACCAGATCCCACACATCCCCAACTAAGTTTATACTTGTACCTGCTTGCCTTACGTTGTTGGTACCGACGTGAAAAACCACCTTCTCCTTTCCCTCCTCCTTCTTTTCTACTTTCATCAACATCTGCCACAACTTAATTCCTGGATAACACTCTACCCTGGTACCATTTCCAGAGTCTCAATCCTACCCACCTCCTTTGATCCCCTCCCCTCCTGATCAGCCCTATCTTTCCTGACAGCTGCAGAAGCTACTTCCTCCTCCCTTTTCTCCCTACCATGACCCTGTTCCACCTGTCTTTTCCTACCCTATACTCCACATTTCCCTTTCCTACCTTTTCCCTTCCTCCTACTTCCACACTTGTCAGCAACAGTTCCCTGTTCCTCATCTTTCCTCTCTTGTTTTACCTGCAGTGACTCGTACAGATTTCTGCAATCTGTTTCCCCTTAAGACATTAGACCACCTGTCTTCTACAATTCCCCTCTTTCCTTTCCATCCCTCTTTTACACGTACTGTATTCTGTACATTGTTTGAGGGAGGTCCTTCCTTCTTGTCTTCTAAGAGACTCCTTTATGTCTGGCCACGCGCACAGTTCCTACACTTGCACTCTTTAGCCATTCTTTACGGGAAAATTAAACGGAAAGGAATAATAAAATAACTTGTTCTGGGCAAAAAATGAAAGGAAAGAAATATTGTCTAGGATAGTATACAAGTATCACACGACAATAAGGTCGTGCTACACTACAATACTACTTAGTCGTACTATATTTTTATGCTACAACATCCTAACAGGATAAAAACCGCTGTTAATTACTAAACACCGAAAGGAATACACAAGAACTCCACAATTCTAAACTGTAGTTAAGCCTACCCTATTTACTACAACAGAATTCTAGTAAGAGATTTTCTATAGATACCTCTACTATACTACACAAATATTTTACAATAATAGAATAAGCACGTTGATTTCTAATAAGATACTACAATACACTACAATAATTTTAAACTACGTTGAGGCGTATCCTAATTACAATATGTTATTAGTAAGCACAAACAGGAATGAAAATTGCAAGTTTGAACAAGTTCGACAAAGAAGCTAGAGCTGCCAAAACAAATTTACCAAGAGGAGAATCGAATCCTCACTTCAAAAGACTTAAAGTCACCACAATCACGACCAGAATGAAGAATTACAGTACCTCATGACTGGCTGATGGTCTCGAAAATGTACGTGGCCTGAGGGTGAACGCTTTGATAGGTTGTCATGTGTTTGCCCTCTCCTATGAAACATCATCGCACTGATACAGAGATGCTAAACGTAGGATTAGAGAAGGTGTTTCTAAAGATCTCGAGCAAGTGGTTACGGTCCATTGCACAAGGACACATGAATCCAACAATACATATAGTGTAGAATTTAAAATATGATTTAAATTAGTAAAGTCCGCCAGGTGGCCGTGATCGTTAAGGCGTTGAAGTCTTAGCCAGTTCGAGTCCCGTTGGTCGAAAAAATGTCACCATCAGAATGTTGGGCGGCAGGTTAGGGGAGGTGGTGGTATACAGTTTTTAATCACTAGATTGCGTGCCAAATGTCTGGATTAAATTCCAAACCTCTCCGCAGTACTCATATGGAGTGAGGACATATGATGATGTTGATGGTGAACCGTCGTCAGATAGAGACGTTAAGCCTTGAACAGACCCCTTCGTGCTATTCGACGGGAGTAGGCTATGTGCTGGCACCAGGTTTCACCCTCTCCCTTCCTGCTATCATATATCACGTCATTCATTTCATATCCTCTGATCAGGTTGACGGTCATAAAAACCCGCCACGACAGACTCTTCTCATCTCATATCCGACCCCGTAGAAACGTGACAAGAGTTGGACGAACAAACATTTAAATTCGTCCTTGAAGAACCCCAGACTTCCTTGAATGCACTGTGCCTGTGTGGATTGGGTCACGTAGTTTCGAACCCCACCGTCGGCAGCCCTGAAGATGGGTTTCTGTGGTTTCCATTTTCACACCAGGAAATGCTGGGACCGGTTCTTCCCAGTCCTAGCCCATTCCTATTCCATCGTCATCGTAAGACCTAAAGCAAATTGTAAAAAGTGAGTACACTTTTTGAGCGCTACGAAGATCTCTGGAAGTTTCTTATATGTCACTTAACCCCACTATGGTCTGGTAAATACATAAATATGGATTCCCAGGTCTGAAATGTTATCTATTTGATCTTGTAAGAACCCTGCTAGTGAACACGTGAGCCTGGACTCCTACCTCACTGCCTAGGTGGATGTGACGTCACGTCACCTCTGTCTGAGGCACAACCCACACGCACGACCACCCACGCAGGGGAGGACGATGGGCACAAAAGAACAGACACAACAAGAGTAAAAAGAACGACTCAGTAAAAGTGTTTTAATGACTGGCTTGTTTGCAGCGCGGGAAGGTAGAGGTTACACCGTGCTCCTTCACACACAGTAACGTCTGTTCATCATACCAACTCTCAGTAGTCAATGTACAAATCGTACACACAACGGACTGAGTGGTTCAGACGGTTGAGGCGCTGGTCTTCTGACAGCAACTTGGCAGGTTCGATCCTGGCTCAGTCCGGTGGTACTTGGAGGTGCTCAGATACGTCAGCCTTGTGTCGGTATATCTACTGGAACGCAAAAGAATTCCTGAGAGTCTAAATTCCGGCACGTCAGGGTCTCCTCAACAGTAAAAGTAGTCAGTGGGACGTGAAAAACAATTAACATTATTATTATTATTATTATTATTATTATTATTATTATTATTATTATTATTATATTGAAGTATGTTTATGAAGTGTGACGTAGCGCACCCTACTCTCAGAGGGAACGGCTGCCACTTGTATACGGTCAAGGTCAAGGATGAGTCACTACTACTACTAAACTGTTTTCACTCTTCCGGTGAAGGGGGAGGCAGGCCTCTTAGACGGCGACGCCGTCTCTCAGGCCGGGAGATTTGTTGCGGTGAAGGAGATGCTCGGTGAAGGTGAGGGGGTTGGCTGCCGTGGCCTGCAATACGAACTGTCCCGGCATTTGCCTTAGTGCAGAAGAATGGAAAATCACGGAAAACGATTCTAAGGACAGCCGACTGTTGGGGCCAGCCGCGAGGTCCAGTCCTGTCCCGTCTCCCGAATGCAGAGGTGTAGAATCGCGGTAGAGCCGTGGCCACCCCTCCTCTGTTCGCTTGGTCGGTCGTAGTGTAAAGCCGTGCCCACCCCTCCTCTGTTCGCTTGGTCGGTCGTAGTGTAAAGCCGTGGCCACCCCTCCTCTGTTCGCTTGGTCGGTCGTAGTGCAGAGCCGTGGCCACCCCTCCTCTGCTCGGTTGGTCGGTCGGAGTGCAGAGCCGTGGCCACCCCTCCACTGTTCGCTTGGTCGGTCGGAGTGTAGAGCCGTGGCCACCCCTCCTCTGTTCGCTTGGTCGGTCGTAGTGTAAAGCCGTGGCCACCCCTCCTCTGTTCGCTTGGTCGGTCGTAGTGCAGAGCCGTGGCCACCCCTCCTCTGCTCGGTTGGTCGGTCGGAGTGCAGAGCCGTGGCCACCCCTCCACTGTTCGCTTGGTCGGTCGTAGTGTAAAGCCGTGGCCACCCCTCCTCTGTTCGCTTGGTCGGTCGTAGTGCAGAGCCGTGGCCACCCCTCCTCTGCTCGGTTGGTCGGTCGGAGTGCAGAGCCGTGGCCACCCCTCCTCTGCTCGGTTGGTTGGTCGTAGTGCAGAGCCGTGGCCACCCCTCCTCTGTTCGCTTGGTCGGTCGTAGTGCAGAGCCGTGGCCACCCCTCCTCTGTTCGCTTGGTCGGTCGTAGTGTAAAGCCGTGGCCACCCCTCCTCTGTTCGCTTGGTCGGTCGTAGTGTAAAGCCGTGGCCACCCCTCCTCTGTTCGCTTGGTCGGTCGTAGTGCAGGGTCGTGGCCACCCCTCCTCTGTTCGCTTGGTCGGTCGTAGTGCAGAGCCGTGCCCACCCCTCCTCTGTTCGCTTGGTCGGTCGTAGTGTAAAGTCGTGCCCACCCCTCCTCTGTTCGCTTGGTCGGTCGTAGTGCAGAGCCGTGCCCACCCCTCCTCTGTTCGCTTGGTCGGTCGTAGTGTAAAGTCGTGCCCACCCCTCCTCTGTTCGCTTGGTCGGTCGTAGTGTAAAGCCGTGGCCACCCCTCCTCTGTTCGCTTGGTCGGTCGTAGTGTAAAGCCGTGGCCACCCCTCCTCTGTTCGCTTGGTCGGTCGTAGTGCAGGGTCGTGGCCACTCCTCCTTTGTTCGCTTGGTCGGTCGTAGTGCAGAGCCGTGCCCACCCCTCCTCTGTTCGCTTGGTCGGTCGTAGTGTAAAGTCGTGCCCACCCCTCCTCTGTTCGCTTGGTCGGTCGTAGTGTAAAGCCGTGGCCACCCCTCCTCTGTTCGCTTGGTCGGTCGGAGTGTAAAGCCGTGGCCACCCCTCCTCTGTTCGCTTGGTCGGTCGTAGTGCAGAGCCGTGGCCACCCCTCCTCTGTTCGCTTGGTCGGTCGGAGTGTAAAGCCGTGGCCACCCCTCCTCTGTTCGCTTGGTCGGTCGGAGTGCAGAGCCGTGGCCACCCCTCCTCTGTTCGCTTGGTCGGTCGGAGGGTAGAGCCGTCAGACCAGGCCACTCTGCAATCCGCATATCGCCTTAGTCTTTGCAGCACAAACGATTAGAAGTCAGCTGCTGCTGGCTCTTCCCGCGCTCATGCCGTTAGGACATGGAGTAGGCCTCTCTCATTGCCCACCTGTGATATAAATGAATATTTTTACCAATTTGTCCTTTTGAATTCCAATTTTTTCTTCATATTGTAATATTTCCCACTTTTAAAGACACCACTCAAAATGATTGGTCTACTGATGTCCTCCCACGCCATCTCTCCACTGACAGCTCGTACCAAACCACTTAGTCGAACAGCTCGTCTCCTTTCTCCCAACTCTTCCCAGCGGAAAGTTTGCAACATTTTGGTAACTCTTTTGTACTCTTTTGTTGGAAATCACGCAGAACAAATCGAGCCGCTTTCCTTTGGATCTTTCCCAGTTTTTATATCAAGAAGTCCTAGTGTGTGTCTCATACGTTGGAACCATACTCTAGTTGGGGTCTTACCAGAGACTTGTATTCCCTCGCCTGTACATCTTACTATAACCCCTAAATACCATAATACTCATGTGAGGAGTGTGCTATTTTTACCTTAGGAATGTTGTGAGTAAAGTGCAAGAAAACATGAAAAGCAAGAAAAGAAATACAAATCAATTTAACAGTAAATTTCTAAAAAAACAAAAAAAGTAAAAAAAAGTTCTTTGTCATGTTATGATGATAAAAAGGGTCTTTGTTATGCTATGATAACCAAAATATTCATCAAAAGTTCAGCTCACTGTTTTTGTTTTCAGTTACTCACCCAGAACAATGGCAGTCACTACTTTAAGTTTCATACCAGTGTTATTTACCGACTAAGCCATGAAGCATAATCTCCTTTGTAAGTTCATTATACCAGTGTGTTATCATCCTATACCCCTGACTGAGTACTCTCTTAATTACTCCAAGAAAAGCTGGCAGCCCATACTTTACATTTTCAAAATACTTTAAGCCAGCAACAGATCTTTCTTTATTTGCTAACAGCATTACTATTTTGACTGATTAAATCGCACAGCACACTTAGGCATGCACCTCCGCCCTCCTCCTCTCTATTTCTTCACAACTCCTGCACTCAACTCCCTTCATCCTCCACACCTCCCGAACCCCACCCAATCTCCTGGCCAGAGAGAAGGCAAAACCTTCTAGGTGCCCCGCCCCACCCCTTCAGAGTGGGAAATGAAAATTTTCTCAGCCAACCAACCAGTCCAAGAAAGGTACAATAATAGGTACACGGAACGTTCCCATGATCGGGTTTGGCACAACTTTAAGGAAGTACATCTTTCTGGTGTGGATTGCTCAGGGCGATCAACTACTGTAACGAATGTGGAAAGAGCACCTTCTGAACAGACACTCCTCATGTGAGCTTTTATTTACAACCTCACCCGAGTGAACACCTACGTAGTTACAGTGTTCCGCGTAAGGTAATATCACCCCGTCAACACAGTCATTAAAACTGAGAGGACTTTTCGTATTAATGAAACTCCCAACCTGACTTTTCATACCGTTTACCACTGTCTGCTGTAGCCTACATCTCACAACAATGTCGAGATTCTACTGTAATTTATTTGTCACTCTGTACATTATAATATCATCCGTAACTTACAACTGTCAATGCTAACTAAAGAGTATCATTGTAGATATTTCTCTGGGCACGTAAGACTTTCAATTTCGGAATATTCAGTAACTCCGCTACCCTCATGTGAAATCTGAATGGAACTGGGGTGTTTTTAGACAGCGACTGTCAGTAACACTGGTCGTGCCCCAGTCTATGTCAGAAGTAATGCCTGACACGTAAGCCTATACAGTAAGTGTACAACCTTACTCTTCCTCCCCGGTCAGGGAGTGCTTTATGGTTTTTTTTTCTAACAGTTGCGTTCGATTCAGTGTCGCTAACCATACAGTTTAGGGTCCCCACTTGCCGACGTCTTACAGTTACTGTTAATTGACACGTTGGCGCTATACAGTCAGGGTTTCAATCAATCAATCAATCAATCAATCAATCAATCAATCAATCAATCAATCAATCAATCAATCAATCAATCAATCAATACTGATCTGCATTTAGGGCAGTCGCCCAGGTGGCAGATTCCCCATCTGTTGTTTTCCTAGACTTTTCTTAAATGATCGCAAAGAAATTAAAAAATTATTGAACATTTCCCTTCGTAAGTTATTCCAATCCCTAACTCCCCTTCCTATAAACGAATATTTGCCCCAATTTGTCCTCTTGATTTCCAACTTTATCTTCATATTGTGATCTTTCCTACTTTTAAAGACACCACTCAGACTTATTCGCCTACTGATGTCCTCCCACGCCATCTCTCGACTGACAGCTCGGAACATACCACTTAGTCGAGCAGCTCGTCTTCTTTCTCCCAAGTCTTCTCAGCCCAAACTTTGCAACGTTTTTGTAACGCTACTCTTTTGTCGGAAATGAACCAGAACAAATAGAGTTGCTCTTCTTTGGATTTTTTCCAGTTCTTGAATCAAGTAATCCTGGTGAGTGTCCCATACACTGGAACCATACTCTAGTTGGGGTCTTACCAGAGACTTATATGCCCTCTCGTTTACATCCTTACTGCATCCCCTAAATATCCTCATAACCATGTGCAAAGATCTGTACCCTATCTTTACATTCATATTTATGTGATTACCCCAGTTAAGGTTTTTTATTATATTAACACCTAGGTACTTACAATGGTCCCCATAGGGAACTTTCACCCCATCAACACAGCAGTTAAAACTGAGAGGAATTTTCCTATTTGTGAAACTCACAACCTGACTTTTAACCCCGTTTATCATTGCCCACCGTTTATTTCGTGATTTGAGAGAGTTACATATTGGCACTGTCGTATTGTTAAAACAACTAGTGTTGCATTTGCGGCTATAATCAGAACGTATTTTCTTTTCTGTGTTATTCTAAATCTGTTTGGGTAATATCAGAAGTAGAATTGTGGCATGTCTGAATAATGCAGTTAATAACGTAGTGGGTGTGGAATGACGAACGCAGCATTTAATTAATTACGGTCTTATTTTGTCCAAGACTTACTTAGGTATAGTATTCGATTAGGATGTTTAAGAAGCAAGAAAAATCGGCAAGAACTCCAAAAAGCAAAGCAACATTGCCTCCTCTATAAAGATCAATTCAAATGGAAGGAAATTTCGTTATCAACCACTTACCTCGTCATGACTTTGGTACGCTTGCAGACTTAGCCTTTGTGTATTTTTATTGACTTACGGCATATGCACGTGTAATCTATTCGCTTGTGTGTGCGTGGTTTCTGTTCAGTCTGATAAATAATAGCAGATTTCAAGAAGCGAGCTGAATTATTTACACAAGGCGAACGCGGAAGAATTCGGTTATAGTTATGCGTATATGAAAATAAAGGCAGAATTATATAACATTAAAATGACGGTGTGTGTATTTCCTTAATTCCTCATTAAGCTTGAAAACCGACTTGATCAATCATTTATTCTCGTTTACTTGCGTAAGGGAACCTCCATTATTGATACTTACATTGAGGTTAGTTTGTTGATGGCTATGTCTCGTGATTTCAATATGTAACTAATTAAGTTGGCAGCAGTGATGAGAATAGGACGGCGATAGTGTATTGCCTTACGTGACGATTACTGTAGAGATCTGTCACGAGTATAAACTGTGCTTGCTAATTGCATTGTGGCAGAAACTTCATTTAACAAAACTCCAGCTTCCTTAGCTGTGAGGAAATAGAAGACGGAGATAATAAACAAAGTTACGTCATGGTGACCCCAGTCGAGGCCATGGTCCTGCAGATAATGGAGCTACGTCACCAAACAGAATGATAGCGATGATTCAGCAGCCAAGAAAACATCTACTGCGATTGTATCTTCCACGCGAGGAACCTGGAACAGAACGACAGGTGTATTACACTGCTTACTGCAGGGCCAGTGTAAGGAATGTTGCCTGCCCCCCAGTCACCCTAAACCCCGCCCCCCCCTCCCACAACACGCGCGCGCCTACGTGTTTTTCAGGTCTATATCACCTAATATAATCACAGTGCAAGGTGATTATTGATTATCTTATCTATATTTACTGTGTATATCCATCAACTGCCAGGAACCCACGATGACCCGCTTTGAAATCTCTTCCGAAAGTTTATAGAGACTTATCCGACTGTTAATTGTCGCAATGGTCCGATATTTCAGGCTTCAACCTTTCTACTGAAGTTTTCTTAACACGTCGTGCTCAATGGGAATAGCAGATCAATTTCTAATACATTGCAGGCTCTTACTAAGGTACAGGCAACATAAATTAACGAGGACACTGAATTAGTACCTTGTTGTTGTCGTTTGGATTATCAGTTCATAGACTGGCCTGATGCAGCTCTTCATGCCACCCTATCTTGTGTTACCTCTTCCTTTCTACGTAACTACTACATCCTGCATCGACTCGATATGTTTGTCGTATTCAGACATTGGTCTGCCCCTACAGTTCTTACCACCAACACTTCCCTCAAAAACTACCTGAACAAGTCCTGGGTGTCTTAAGATGTGTCCTGTCATTCTATCTCTCCTTCCCGTCAAATTTCGCCAAATCGATCTGCTTCTCAAATTCAATTCAGTATCTCTTTATTCGTGATTCCATCAACCCGTCTCACCTTCAGCATTCTTCTGTAACACCACATTTCAAAATCTTCTATTCTCTTTCTTTCTAAGCTACTTATAGTCCATGTTTCATTTCCATACAATGCCACGCTCCAGATGAAAGTCTTCGAAAACTTCTTTCTAATTGCTATATCAATTTTCGAAGTGATCAAAATTCTTTTCTTAAGAAATTTCTTTCTTGCTTGTGCTAGTCTGCATTTTATGTCCTCCTTACTTCTGCCATCGTTAGTTATTTTACTACCCAAGTAACAATATTCATCTACTTCCTTTAAGACTTCATTTCCTAATCTAATATTTCCTGCACTCCATTACTTGTGTTTTGGATTTATTTATTTTCATCTCGTACTCCTTACACAAGAATGTGTCCATACCACTGAGCAATTCTTCTGCAGACTCAGATAAAACAGCAATATCATCGTCAAATCTGAGAGATCTGATTTCCTCTCCTTGGATTGTGATTCATTTCCCAAATTCCTCTTTGATTTCCTTTACCGTCAGTTCTATGTAAACAATGAAAAGGCGGGGGAACAAACCGCAGCTTGTACTTTAACTAGTATTTTATGATGTTACAAACATGTGTTCAAACATTGCAATAAGAGAAACAATAGAGTACATAGAAGAACATTAAAAAATGCAACTGCCGGACTGAGTGGCTCAGACGGTTGAGGCGCTGGCCTTCTAACCCCAACTTGGCAGGTTCGATCCTGGCTCAGTCCGGTGGTATTTGAAGGTGTTCAAATATGACAGCCTCGTGTCGTTAGATTTACTGGCACGAAAAAGAACTCCTCGAGACTAAATTCCGGCACCTCGGCGTCTCCGAAAACCGTAAAAGTAGTTAGTGGGACGTAAAGTCAATAACATTATTATTATTATTATTATTATTATTATTATTATTATTATTAAAAATGCAACTTGAGTCAAGCAGAAATAAATAAAACCATTAGTTAATTGAAAATAGCATTGCAAAATATTTAGTTTACTTTTAATGGAAAATTTTACCAACAAGATACTTTCAAGGGGAGCGCGTCTTCCAGGTTGTTTTAGCTCATGCATATTTCAACAAACAAATGTAATTTTAAATAGTCAGCACGAAGGTGGTAGACTTTGTTATTTATTTATTTATTTATTTATTTATTTATTTATTTATTTATTTATTTATTTATTTATTTGGCCCTTCCCTGTCTATTGCCCATACCCTTCATTTTTCGAAGGATCAGCCTTCATTGTTGCCCAGGCTTAAAACAACCACCACCACTATCGCCGCCAGCTAGCTCAGAATTTAGCTTCATCTACTAACTTATGTTTATCTGATTAAGGGGCAAAGTTGATATTTGCTAAGCCTTGAGGACGTTTCGTTTACAAACCCTGTCAAAAGTAGGCACACTCTTCAGTCTTATCAGCCTTTATCTTACGATCCTCGTAGGCATATAACCGGCTATTTCTGTGCTGTGATAGAATCATCTCGGTTTAAGGTTTACGTTGTGGATGCGCTTGCTTCATGGCCTTGCGTGGTTACGTCACGGAAGGTGTTCACGTGCTCAAGTCCTTGTCACACTGAGGAGCAATGTTTATTCTTAGAACACTAATAGAAAATAGTGATAAAAACAAACTTTCTCTCGTAACATAGACGTGATCTAGCATGACGACCGTTTGCACTCTTATTCCCACATTCATTAGCATTCCTTAGCACGATGGCGATTTGGCAGGGCCTTCTGGTAGGCCAAACAAAAGCGCGAGGCTTCTAACAAGGATGCTCTCGAGTAGGATTGCTACCTTTTAGCCGTGAAACTTTGGTACTTGGAATCACAAATATATTTATATTGTACCCGCTCAAAACCTGAGTCCCAACCAGCATTTATCTCAGGGAGTGTTACGGTCCGAATCCATCGCAACTAATACTCAATAAAAAAAAAAATATTTTGAGATATAAGATCTCAAACTAAATGTAAGGGCGCCATCCAATCAGTACTACAGGGTTGAACGGGACACTCTAATCTTTAACTTTAAGGCTCATCATAAAACACACAAATTATATATATTCAGATCAAAGGGAAATCATGAAGGCTCCGTCCTAGGAATGGGGACGGATATTTAAACGGTCACCAAGGGTTTACTATTCTACAAGAACAAGAACCTGGAACTGTTTCCTTGCAAATGCTAAAGGAGCATTTTATTTAAGTAAACAAATGAAATTTTACACACAATCAAAATCTGTTGACCCTTGATTTGCCGGTAATTTGGCAAATTATTCCTGAAAATGATTACATAATATTTGTCACTTTTGACCACCCTTCCATTTTGGTGGTAGAACCGTTGATATCTGAAGGTATCAGATTTACCTTCGTTAACACCATGACCATATTTGATCATGGACCAAATACCTGTTGGCTAAGTAGGCGCGATCACATGGACCATGTTATCGCCTCCACTTTGATTGAGATGAGACCAACCCGGGAAACTACAAACTCTCCCCAGGTTCCTAACCAAGATATGCTAATCGTTAGTTGAAGGAATACGACAAAGGGACTCTAACCTAATGGTCCAGATGTAGGGATTTGCCTTCATTTTACACATATTAACTTAAATTATTTACAACCAATTAACATTATTACATTAATTCGCCAGCTGACTTCCCTAGTATCATCCATCATCAGCATCCGAAATAATAAGAAAAATAAAAAAAATAAAAAAATATTTTATTATTATTATTATTATTATTATTATTATCATGTTTTGTGGAGATCATGATTATCGTAACCCATAATCATCCTCGGACTAATATTTCAACTTTTCGCGATTTTATTTATTTTCATCTGAAATAAATAAAAGTACCTTCGTTGATTATTCTTCTTCTCCTTCTTCAAATATTCTCATTATTATTATTATTATTAGTTAAAAATCTCAAATTTTTCATTTCAACTCCCAACATCATTATTATGTCCAAAATTAAAAAAGTATATTCTTCTTCTTCCAAAAAAAGTATTTTTTTATATTTATTATTATTATTAATTTGAAAAAAATTAATTTCGCCTGTTACACGGTAGTCCACTCTTAATATGTTTAACGCATAACCCCTTTTACAATTCCGATTTATTTTGGCACTAATCAATCCAGATATGATTTCCTTGGAATATTATTATTATTATTATTATTATTATTATTATTATTATTATTATTATTATTATTATTACTTCTTTCGAGAATCTTTATTTTTATTCCCCATCTTTATAATTTAGTCACATACGTTCTCTCCCAAACAGAAATCACCAAGATCCGAATTCACATCGGTCGGGACATAATAGTTTTCGAACCCGCAACCTTATTTTCGTACTGTCGTCAATTCATGGAGACCATATGCTCCTAAGACAATTCTCAAATCCCATAACACCTCGCAGTTGGGCAAATATCTCCAATCTCTGCAAGTGTAAAATTATTCCTTCCTTTTCCATTTTGAAGTCCATTTATCCATTGGAACTCTTCAAAACATTTTCACAAATAAGCCCTCGGTGTGTGGACTCTATTCTGCCACTCAATACACCGGCATATAAATACAACCTCTATGTGGGCCTTAAGATCCATCTATTTCTTCATCAACATCAGTAAAATTCACTTTCATTTCGGGCCGGATTTCTGTCCCACAAACTCCAAATCTCAACTTTTGGCTCAAATCCCTCTTGATCTCAAACATAGCGTGACCATATTATAAAAGTGCCTATCTCGTTTCTACCAAAATTATTTATGATTATTATGGAGTCCAAAAACGTTAAATCAACAATTAGTGTTAAAACCGGATTCACTGCACAAATTATAATTATTCACGGCACATGTGATCTCCACATTTAAATTTCTTTAATTTGCAATCATTCTATCCAACTAGGCCCGTGCCTTTATTCTCAAAGATTATTATTAAACGCCTTTACACATTACCAAATTCTAATGTCCTACGACACTTGTACAGATTATTATTATTTTGTCCACTGGCGAACTTCGCGATATTTACAAACAAATCAATGGACTTCATTCCGTCCCACAACAATTTAAATCACTTGGCAATCCTACCTCTGGAATATCTTAACAACATGCCTTAATATCTATAAAGGTTCCGATAACGGAAAAACACTTTGGAAGCACTTCTAAATGAATATTTACATTATCTTTACGTGAAACGTGCTCCATATTATCGCAAACAACTCAAGCACTTGAATGAACAACTCAACCCTACTATACTCTATTTAATAATCAACTTATGATGAGTGCTTGGTCTAATCTACATATTAATTTGTCCCTTTGTCTATCTATCTTTGAATTTATACGAGCCGTAGACGGCTCGTTTCACAATCAAGTTACCATGATAAATTAATATGATTTCCTCCCCCTAACGATAGCAATCTATAAATACATTAAAAGGTACTCAACTCTGCCATTGTAGTCTGCTAAAACCGGACGAGAAGCCATAGCCCCTCCGGTTTTTAGCAATGCATTCCACTGGTATTCATGCCAGCTTGAAGAATTAATCCTTGACCCTTTTCAACTTTACACATTTTGAATAAAAACAAATAAATTAGCTGTTGCACTTTGGAATAATTTCCACCCTAAATTCTATTCACAAATTTTACACTCTCGGCCTTGTATCTAGCCCACTTAATATAGATTTACATTCTTCATTCCTTTCCCGGACACTAGGAACATGGGATACCTCGGGTTTCCCTTTACACCGGCCCGTGCGCGCACTTGAATTTCCCGTCTCACGTTCGTGTAGCTGACCAGGTATCAGTTTAGAATCGACTGTTTACTAGGTGACATAAACACTCGTGACCGTTCTCATGTAACGGACTTCCTAATCTGTTGGTAGAATCTCACACTCCGTAAGTTAGGCTTTACTGAGTCCTGTCTATTTGAAACACTTCATATTAGTAGACTGCTCAAGACTGTAATATGAGCTACATCACGTCCTGAATCACTGTACTATGTAACAATATAATACTTCGAACTCTACTCCACGAGTAAGTACACACGCGCACCACTGGCGTAGTCACGGCTCGAACACAATATCAGAAGTACTTATGCACCACTGGCGTGGTGACCGCCCGAACACTTTATCAGAAGTACTTTCGAGTCCTAGTATACGACCTCATATTTATACTTGTATCCCCTCTCTTCCGAGTTCAACGGAGGTCATCTTGGAACGCACAGTCCCGATATTTTCATACGACAGTTTGCGGTTTGGCCCGTGGCTTAAATATATGATCCAATGATGTAATTATGTTCTCAAATACTCTATACCAATTCTCAACTATTATCGTTCGCTGGTAATGGATATATTCGCGAATTTAGCTGCCGTATCTCGGCTCGGGATTTCGCGCTCTATTGTGGCGTCCTTTGCCTTCAGCCAATCAACGAATAGCGTCCATGAATTCTCAGAATTACACCATGCAATCTCCCGCAATTATTAACTTTATATGAGTTTTATGGTATAGTAAGGCTCCTAAATTCCACTTTATTCTGAATCGATATTTCACTTCTTTCTATCAGTTTAATCCACGGAGTTAGCCTCGCTAGTGCTTCTTACAATACGAAGTTGTCGCCTTGCTTTGGTCAAGTGAATTTTTCCATTGGTCCACCTTAACCACGTGACCGGGAAGGCTCATATTTTTTTCTTCCAGTGCCAACCCCGTTTTCCACTCCCGCTAGTTACATGGAGATACCTCGCCATCATTTCTCAGAAATTTGCACCCGGCTCCCTGCGCTGTTGCTACTACCAAGACTGCCCGGGGCTATGAAAACTTTGGCAACAAGTTACCCTCTCTCTTTCCTTCGTTGTCCCAAGTTCTGAGAAACCTAATTCTGTCCCTCATTGTGTTTGTTAATCTCACTGGAGACAACATTCTGTGGTATGGTGAAACCTGCCATCTCGGCCTGGCCTGTTCTTACTGTATGTACAGTAAGATACTATTTATTCTGAACATGAAATATATATTCCTCAATAATTCATCATAATTACAATTGCATGACGCTTATCACACCCCCACCAGGGTGCAATATAAAATACGCGAGTGTGTTTTTATCTGCATATTGTTGTAAATTAATAGCGTCAACAATAAATTCGAGGCACAAATAATAAAGCATAATTACTCTCATGGATGGTGGCGAGAAAGAGCCTCCGTGGCTCAGATGGCAGTGCGTCGGCCTCTCACCGCTGGATACCGTGGTTCAAATCCCGGTCACTATATGTGATATTTGTGCTGGACAAAGCGGAGGCGGGAGAGGTTTTTCTCCGGGTACTCCGGTTTTCCCTGTCATCTTTCATTCCAGCAACACTCTCCATTCTCATTTTCATAGCGTCTATCATTCATTAATACATCACTTTGGGAGTGGCGACCCCATCGTACTAATAGCCTATATCGGCTTCATTCATTGCATCCCTTACCCGGTCAATGACTGGAAAACAGGTTGTAGGTTTTCATTTTCATGGTGGCGAGACCTGGTGTTCACTGTGCACTGTCTTCTGGTATGGGCTAGAACATCCTTGGCTTTGACAATATGAAATTGACTGGGGTATGAGTGGTGCTATTAATGCCACTTCTTATGCAGCCACTATCTGTTGTGAATGGTGTGAAAACGTTACTCGTAGGTCCAGTGGGCTTGGCAGACTGACGTGTAATAGCAACTTCTGGCTTCGTTAGGAAAACAACATGGAACCGCGTCTCTCATGCCTCTTAAGTGACGCTTATGTCATATATGACAGCTGATGGCGGAGCTATTGAGGATCCAAGCAGCCTTGGGGCTAAATGTTCAACAACATACAAATCTGAAGTTCTGTATCGCTATAATTGTTCCACCTTACACAGTTTGTGCAGATGCATAAGTAAAATGCCTTATTCCCTCTCATTTAATTACGTTGCATTCTCTTCCATTTGCACATTTTATTATTGGGGCAGCATCCAACACCTGCATGTCTTTTTTTTAAAAATAGAAAATCTATAAAGTCATACCAACTAATCAAAATTTAAAAAGAAATGTGAATTTCTGCTTTGATGAATTCTACACCACATTTTGTTTTGCTGGCAGAACTCGTTAAATATAAGGCGTGATCAAAAAGTTTCCACTCGAGGGCGTTGCTGCAGCGTAGCGCGACTCCTACGCGGCTATATAAGTGCGGACATGTAGGCAAAGGGATTAGTGTCTTGCGGAGGTGCGTGTGTTAAATGCGGCGACGTTATTATCCAATACGTCCAAACAGGACCAACGTGCTGTAATTCTGTTCTTCGCTGCCGAAGGACAAGCACTGGTGGACATCCACCGGAGAATGAAGACTGTGTATGGGGCAGGATGTCTGTCTGTGGAATGGTGCGGGTCGTGTTTCGACACAAGACGCCGGTTGATCTGGGAGGCCAGCAACAACAGCCGCCCTATAGTCCTGATCTCTCCCCATGCAGCCCCCTCAAGAACGTCGACGAGGATGTGCAGCAGGACACGGTGCGTCTGTGGCATGAGTGTCTCAATGCTCACCAGTGCGACTCCTGACTTCTGGTTTAGGCGATGTAACCGAAAAAAAAATTGCAAACATCAACGCAAACAGACCGTCATTCCAAATACATTTTTCAACAGAAAACAACAAACAAAGCCAACAGAAAATTTTATTTAAGATCTCACATAAACTAATCCAATGGTCTGTTTTATAAATATTTCTGCTGAAATGACGAACACACGACTTACGTTGTGTCGTTACATTCAGAGTTAGACGCGGTTATCCTTCATTTATAATTCTGCCCTTCTCCGTAGAAGAAAGTATACTAAATGGTTCTCTTAATAATCGTTCGATTTCACAATGGTTAGAATTCAGTTCGTATTGCGCGACCCTGGCGTTCCTGCTGATCGGTGTGATGTCATTTCAAATTCGCATCATTCCAGCATTTTCTTTGTTTGATATTTACACGAAACTGATTCATGTATATTAATACAACACATATTTGTAATGTATCACAAGAAAAGAACCACTCGCAAACAAGAACTCCAGTATTTCACGAAATAGCAAATAAATCTCGGCCACATGCGATAACTTACAGGATTTCAACTTGCACCGTCCTCTTGATGGATGTGGCTGTTCGTTCCGCATTCCAGCCCCACGAAGGAGATCAACAAGCAACAAGGGTCTAATGTAAGTGCTGCCATCTCTGGAGTAGTTTGGCAATTAGTAGCAGTCACTAGCCAGCCAACCTCGTTTCATCCATCTCCGAGTATCGATAACAGCCTTTGAATTTTATATAAATAACTTCCATTAAAATAATAACAATGAATATTTATTTTCCATTGAAAATACAAAGGATGCGAAATTCGCCACTGATTCCCACAGTGCTTTTGCCTGATTGGCACCCCCATTCAGGACTGTACGCCGTCAAACGGAAACCTTTTGATCTCCCCTTGTACTGCATGGTCTCAAAACTCACGCCTGATTGCATCATTCGAAGGGAAATCCCCGACCCACATATAGAATATAAAATCTGCATCCTGCTACAACTTCAAAATTGGTACACAATGTCTAGGCCTGATGATGAACTACATCTAGAGTAATAATAATAATAATAAGAAGAAGAAGAAGAAGAAGAAACATAGATTGGCCAGAGAGTAAGGGTGAGTGAAATTGTATATTTCTTTCATAATAATCCGGATGACTGTTGCATTCTTTAATTTAATTATATTAAAACTTTTCGGTGCCCGAAGAACTACAGAAATTGTCATTAAAACTCACGAAATTTTTACGTATAATCTACCGATTTTTTACTTGTAGACCTGAAAACACTGTGCCGGTGTTTAAGTTCAGTCAATTTTGAGTAATCATAAAATCGAACCATAAAATTACCTCGAATTTTAGTGACAGAGGCTATACTCAACACTTTCCTAGCTGTTGTTAACATTATGACACGGTTCTTATTGGTCATATATATATATATATATATAATTTTAATATGTCATTATTTAATTGAAGGCCGGCCCCGTGGTGTAGGGGTAGCGTGCCTGTCTCTTACCCGAAGGCTCCTGGTTCCATTCCCGGCTAGGTCAGGGATTTTTACCTGCACCTGCGGGCTGGTTCGAAGTCCACTCAGCCTACGTGATTATGATTAGAATTGAGGAGCTATCTGACGGTGAGATAGCGGCCCTGGTCTAGAAAGCCAAGAATAACGACCGAGAGGAATCGTCGTGCTGACCACACGACACCTCGTAATCTGCAGGTCTTCGGGCTGAGCATTGGTCGCTTGGTAGGCCAAGAGCCTTCAATGGCTGTAGTGCCATGGGGCTTTTTTTTATATTTAATCAAAATGGTAGAGAAGACTATCTATTGTCGTATTGTAATTGCCTTTTCCGTTGCCCAAGCAATATTCGCATAATGCGAAGCGATTTTGAATGAATTTGGTTTTTCTTTTCCCAGACATGATGAAATTTCCCTAATTCTTTCCTTTTCGTACATATTTCATTAGCCCCCTCAGTTCTATGATGCCGTCTTCTGAGTCTCAGAAGAGTATTCTCTAAAAGAGATGTTGTCGACAGAGGAAGACAAAAGCGAATACTAACGATCACATCGGACGAGCTCGCAACCAGTGTGCACGTTCATATGAAACAAATACGGATTTACATTTGTCCCCTTAAACTAAACTACAGGTGATCGATAGACCAATATTTCACCTAAGTAATGTAAATAACGTAAAATAAATAAAATAGTATATCACCTGACGAATCGAAACCGCATTCTTAGTGTAAATTCCTTAATACAAAACATATAACTAAGTGTCAATACACTCCACTATCGTCACATACCGTACACCCGAACAATAAATCTCGAAGTAAAATAAAAACAATGTCAAATTGAAAATTAAAGGTCATCGAGCTTGAACGCACGTGGCTAAGAAGTAGGCACCAGTCTCCATTACCCCGTTTTCCATGTGGAACAACCTTTACACTTATGCCACAAATGATAAAACGCTATTTTGGGAACACTTTCCAGCTAGTAAAGGTTAATCCGAAACGTGGCCTATAGTACCTGCATCCACTACTGCAGACACCATCACTGTTCAAGTCGATTCATGAATATGCCTAACCTATGACTTGGCTATGTACAAACGGCATCCCTAAGCTATCGTTGAGCCAACACTATGATATCTGCTCACCTCTAACGGTAATAATGTACATGCGGTATCCCTAAGCTATCGCTGAGCCAACACTATGATATCTGCACATCACTGATACTGTCGGGCGAAATAGAAAATTTAAAACAATGTCCGGATATTTGCCCTAATTTTCCTTGAAATTCAAACACATGAAGTGAAGTTCGCTAAACAAAAGTAAACTCAAATCTCGACTGATATTACACGATATTAATGAAAACAATAATGAATAATCAGAACCACCACGATATTCACGGCATAGCCCAGAGTGTAAGGCTCCAAATAACCTGCAATGTCAACACTCCAAACATGTGTCATTGTAAACATCAACATATGCAGGGTAAACTCCATCTCTCACCCGCAATGTTTCCAATTCGCAATGTTTTTCGCCTCGTAAAGATACAGAATACAATTCAATTTCCAATAAGCAAGTATTGCCTCAACCATGTGTAAGAATGTATTTTGTTCGTGAGGTCGGTTGTAATAAAATGCACTTCGCTGGTATCAAATGGATCGTCAACTTGACTTAATTGACTTTATCGACAGTCTTACATAAAATAATAATCATAGGAGAATGTCACTTCTACTTAAAGTATGCGTTACAACGCACTCACTTGGATTTGAACAACCCTTACATTTTTTAATCGCTCTGCTTAACATAATTAAGAATCGCCACGGGATGTCGCTCCTCATATACAGCCTGTCTCGGAAATATTACACATCAACATATACACCCTGCCACAAAAATTCTTCTCCATCAAACTCCAGGGCCTTTTCTCTTCGGCATCCTGCTTAGAACTTCCCACTTATAAAATACTTACTCTGCCTCAAACTTTCTTCCTAATTATTCTCATAAATATTTCATTTCATACTCGATTCATTTCTTCTTGCTTGATTACATTGATGTGAGTACAAGTTATCCCGTAACCAAACAACTTCATAATGATCTCAAAGTAGCTTCTCTAAATTTTCACAGACCTCAGGAGCAAAATAGCATGCAGTGATTCTATCTTTCCAATACACAGTGTCACAAAATTAAAATTTTCAAATTCCAAAATTATCTCATTTCACTGGATTTCTATACGAAACTGTAAACCTCACTCACACAACTGCTGAATGCATTATTATTATTATTATTATTATTATTATTATTATTATTATTATTATTATCTAAATTTACTACTAACGCGAATATTATTATTATTGTTGTTATTATTATTATCTGACTTTGTCACACTTATAATTGTTATCTTTAGTGTATCATTATTACAACTTTTACCGGCGTGAACATATTAAATTGATTTTTAATGTAATATTTAATTTCACCTTTTAAGAAAATCGTCATCGCAACACACTTAATTCTACATACTCCACATATACAACGCGGTGTCATGATTTACTAATTAATTTAATGGGACAAGCATTTACATTTCTAACTACAAAGACATAATATTGGAATTAGACAGAGCTGTAATTGTGCTGATTGATGTGGCGTCATTTTGGCTCCGACTTAGTGCCTCATAATGATAGGTGTATTCTTCACTTAAATACTAGCTTATCAATTACACTGACTCTGAACTTGTCTTGATGCAACATCAATTAATTTTCTTGAGGCTGAACTAGCATAATAACAGATTTTATTATGCACATAACACAAAATGGACCACATTGCTCCGTTCTCGACCAGTCAGCTGATGGAAATCGCAGAAAGCTCCTACCCCTTGCCAGGTGTTTGCGAAATGTAGCCGCTGGACAATGATGCTATCTCTCACAGGAAACAACTGTTCTCCCTTACAGGTTGTCAAAGGAACCGTGTTAATAACACTTTAAAAGAGCTGCAGAAGTTCATGAATCCTACAAATAACACTATGATAATCCCACCTACTAGGATTAATGTCGTAAATAAAATGCTTTAATATCAAAGTTCCTCATTACTGCATACATTTTCTATCCCTCAAGCCAACTGGCTTTTTAGATTTCAGACTCTATCTTCTAACACTACATTTTTCAAGTTCTCTTCTTGGTGTCGACGGTCGCAGCTTCACTCTCTCAGGCCGATGAATGCTGAGTGCTTCTCTCGTTTTCAGAAGGGGTATTTATACGCAATATAGGGACGCCTTCTTGGTATTGTACAATCATCCCATCTTCTAACCGCTAGACCGATATTTCTTAAACCCACACCAAAGATTCCGCCTATTTTACCGATTACAATGGTGTTGTTCTTGATTTCTCCTGCTTCTTTCACGGGCGTAATTAATTAATTGCTTGGGCGACTTTCCCGCGAATGCTGACTCGATGACCTTGCCTCGTGTTATTCCCACTCTGCCGATAGACAGGCGAACTTCTCTCTGGGCATAATTAAATATATTTCTCCCTGTGAAGTAAGCTTCATCAAATGATTCCAAAATTCTTAATTAATTACTTCCTCGCTAATGACATTGCCGAAATCTCTCCCAATAGGGGTTATTAACCAAAATGTTATTATTAATTTCCCGAGGTCTTCCGGAATGTTCCGTTCTTGCTCGATGTTTTGGGTCATGTCCTGCTGTGAGTAACAAGCAAGGATCAGGCTAGCTATTTACAAAATTGGATGCGCGTTTTCCCCTCTCACAGCTGGCCCTACATAGCCGTGCGGTGGTTCATCCTGCAATTTAGAAATATGGGCTCAGTACTGTGTGTACCGTCTGAGAGTACTGTGTGTGTACATCCGTGGACTGAGGAGAGTCGGACTGGAGCAAGTATAGTGAGTGTAATTGGAACAGTGTCAATGGTCGTTGTTGTGAGGAGTATTGTCCTGCTCTTTAACACTGTTGAGTTGTTCAATATGAGAATTACTGGATTGTCTCTGAAGTCGAACCAAGGAACAGGTATCGTGTTTTGTGTGGCAGGTAGTCCCGTGTTCAAACCTAGCTGTCTGCACGCTGCTGCTGTGTCGGCTGAGAGGACTTGGAGGAGAAGTGAAAGTAATGCGGGCTTGTCAATCAGTGTTATAGCCGTCTGAGGTGCTACTAACGAGCCGGACTACCTGCTGTGTGAAGAGAACAGGAACTTGTAAATAGACAGCAATTAGCAAGCGTGGTCGTTCACGGCCGAATAAAATTATATGTGTGTGCGTTTATTGGGTCATCCCGAAAAAATTAGAGCGATAAAACGGACGGTGTTTTATTGGTAACAATGTTTTAAATGAATGGAGAACTTCAACAGAAAGAACAGTGGTGATTTTCTGACTCTCCCAAGGAAAGGAGATGACGGAACAAGTGGTTGCGGGGTTCGAACTGCACTGCCGGCAGCTTTGAAGATGCTTTTCCGTGCTTTCCAACTTTCACGCTAAGGCAGGTCCGCTTCGGTAGTTGAGTGGCTCCGGATTCGATTCCCGGCTGGGTCAAGAGACTTTTACCTCGAATGGTAGATTCCCTTCGCGGGTTGTGTGCGTCAGCCTCCTCAATTCCTGTGTATGGAGGATAGCGGCTGGTGGTAGATAATGGGATGGCTCTCCACTGGAGTGGAGAGGAGGAAATTTCTCCTGAATCAAAACGGGAATTGGAACATTAATATATATTAATAAGCAGGGTGGGTTTAAGGGAGGGGAATTTCTAAGTCTGCCCAGGTCCTTATAATCCTTACATGCAGTCCTGGTTGTAGGTAGTGTAGATGAAGTCATTGTTTCCCCTGTGTTCTTAAAATGTTGCCAGTGAGGTTTTCTCGGTAGGAAGTGATCGTTTACCGACTTTATAACAGAAAAGCTATGTTCACTGCATTGTTCGCATTACGGGAGCACAGAAATAAGTACCTACTTCTGGTCAAATTATCGTATGTCTTCAAACAATGCAAGTCCAGAAAGTTGTATGCATGAATTGACTACGTCCTGTATTTCGAGGTTATAGTTAACTCAAGGTGTGTTGCAACGGCCTTCACCTTCTAATCTTCTTATGTCAAGGGTCGCAGGTAGTTGCAGTCACAAGTCAACAAGGTACGTCAGTAAACAGGTCACATACCATGTCTCCACTCGATCTTAACGCACACAAATTTCCAACAATGACATCACCCTTTCTTCCCTTTCAGTTTGCTTTACGTTGCATCGACACAGATAGGTCCTATGGCGATGAGGGGATAGGAAAGGCCTAGGACTGGGAAGGAAGCGGCCGTGGCCTTAATTAAGGTACAGCCTGGTATGAAAATGGGAAACCACGGAAAAGCATCTTCAGCGCTGCTGATAGTGAGGTTCGAACCCACTGTCGCCCGAATGCAAGCTCACAGATGCGCGCTCCTAACCGCACGGCCAAGTCGCTCAGTCAATGAATCAATGAATGAATGAATGAATGAATGAATGAATGAATGAATCAATCAATCAATCAATCAATCAATCAATCAATCAATCAAACAATCAATCAATCAATCAATCAATCAATCAATCAATCAAACCCTCCGTGGGTGGGGGCGGTAGAATCACCCACTTTATTCCCTGCCTGTGCTAAGAGGGACCCGAGTGTCTCTCAACTTGGGAGCGTAGATTGGTGACCATGGGACCCTTAGCTGAGTCCTGGCATTGCTTCCACGTACTTGTGTCAGGCTCCTCACTTTCATCTCTCCTATCCGACCTCACTTGGTCAACTCTTGTTCTTTTACGACCCCGACGCTATAAGGTTCCAAGGGCTAGGGAATCTTTAATTTTCATGCCCTTCGTTACCCTTGTCTTTGGCCAATACCTTTAGTTTTTCGAAGTGTCGGACCCCTTCCATTTGCTTCTCTCTCATCAGTGTTGTCTACTTGTACTTCCTCTAAAGACAATATGTTTCTTTTTCTGCTAGTGGTTTTACGTCGCACCGACACAGATAGGTCTTATGGCGACGATGGGACAGGAAAGGACTAGCAGTGGCAAGGAAGCGGCCGTGGCCTTAATTAAGGCACAGCCCCAGCATTTGCCAGGTGTGAAAATGGGAAACCACGGTAAAACAATAATCACCACCACCAGCAGCTATAATCACTTTATTTATTACGTATGTTTTTCGCCGGAGACTCCTTCTTTTGCTAATATCCCCAGCCTTTATCGTTTGGATATCGAATGGTTATCGCGATGAAATGGTGTAGGCCTATGGCCTTTTTTTAGTGCCGGGAGTGTCCGGGAACATGTTCGGCTCACCAAATGCAGGTCTTTTGATTGGACATCCGTAGGCGACCTGCGCGTCATGATGACGAAGAAATTAAGATGAAGACACATAAACCCAGCGAAATTAACCAATGATGGAATGGAACCCGGGGCCCCTGGAGCCGGACAATGCAACGCTCACTGACATCGCTGTCTCTGGCGTTAAGGAATTCCACTTTACGGTAAATGTTCGTGTAATTTTCTGTAATGTTGGAGTATTTACAGATTGTTACTATTGAAAAGAACATTTAATGCACTTAATTTGTATTCACTTTCTTACTGCCGAAGTTATTGACCCAGGATATTCTAGGTTTGCCAAATGTCACATAGTAAAAATGTTGATGAAAGATGATTAATTTTTAATAAATACATCCGATTAATCTTTAAACAGGTTCGACTCCTTACCTGAATTGTCAGTGTTGAGGCCTACGGTTCGGAGGGTTCCGGGTTCGATTCCCAGCTGGGTCGGGGATTTGAATCGCGTCTGATTAATTATTTTGGCTTGCGGACTGGGTGTTTGTGTTTGTCCCAACACTTTCCTCTTCATATGCATACAACATACTACACTACCAACCATCGCAGAAACACGCAATAGTAATTACATCCCTCCATATGGGGTTGGCGTCAGGAAGAGCATCCGGCCGTGAAACAGGGCCAAATCCACATTATGCGACACTATTCGCACCCGCAATACCACAAGTGTGGGAAAAGCGGTAGAAAAAGAAGAATCCTTACAAATAATATAGGTTATAATTAGCCATGTTAAATGCCAGGAATTCCATATAAATGATGTCGAAGAATCGAGACGGAGTATTCGATTATTGAGATGACTGCCTCATCTCGACGGTTGATATTTCTGTCGCTATATCACGAAAGATTTTGGAATAGCTCCCTTCGCACCAAAGGAGAGTCCAGTCACAGTAATATTCCGAAGGTTATAAGACTCAAGGAAGAAAGGGATGGTTGGTTGGTAAGTATTCTTTTTCTCATTGTCCACGTCAGTAAAAATTCCATGTGAAATATATCAAACATGGTGCATTAATTAGGCTATGTAGATCAAGAAACACGCTTGGTTTGTTCTTCCTTGAGATTCCGGCGGGAAACACACAAAAAGGTCTTCAGTTCAGGATTGGCACCGTGTCTCCGTAATCATCGTCCTTCGCGAATTTTACTCAACAGATGCCACTGCCCGATGTCATCTTTGGTCAAGGTTTGAGTTGAAGGAAATATGTGACGTAATAATAACACTGCGTATACATTGTTAGAACTATAGGAAGCTGTTCGTTTAAGTTCGGCGTGTGAAGGCCGAGTGATTTCACCTGGGCCCTTAGCCTTCATAACGTGACGTCACTTCACCCTGAAAGGAGACGACGCCACGGTCTTGTTTACACGTTGCGCTGTGATGGCATCTTTCTTATGTCATAATGATAGTTGGAGAGAAACCAGAAAATTACTTATAGCCGCCTCTGTGGTGTAGTGTGATTAGCTGCCACCTCCGGAGGCCCGTGTTTGATTCCTGGCTGTGCCACGAAATTTAAAACGCAGTAGGAGAACTAGAACTGGAACCACTCAGCCTCGAGATGTCAACTGAGTAGAGGTGGGTTCGATTCCCTCCTCTGCAATCCTCGAAGTGGTTTTCTGCGGTTTCCCACTTCTCCTCCAGGTAAATGCCGGGATGGTACCTAATTTAAGCCCAATGCCGCTTCCTCTTCTCTTCCTTGACTATCCCTTCTAATCTTGCCATCCTCTCAACAAGATCCCTGTCCAGCATAGCCTGCTCTAGGTACTGGTCCTCCTCTCCAGTTGTGTCCCCGACCCAAAGTCTCACCCTCCAGGTGCCCTTAAGGCGGTAGAGGTGGGATCCCTCGCTGAGCCCAAGGGGAAAACCAACACTGGAGGGTAAACAGATAAAGAAAGAAAGAACGAAAGAAAGAAAGAAAGAAAGAAAGAAAGAAAGAAAGAAAGAAGTATAAACTTATCGTCTTAAATACTTGCAGTAGAACTTCTATTTATTTATTTTTTATTTATGTATTGAACTTTGAACTTACAGGCCTTCGCTCATTACACCAAGCAAGAACTGAATATTAAACACAATTATAGTAATAATTAAAACTGAACTGTAAACAAGCTGGCTCACGGTCAACTCACTACTGGAGAGCCGCTTAGCCCTAAGAAACTATGAACTATGATTACCAGGAGATGTGAGGCTTCTCACGAGACAGTATGGATTTTGAACTAATGGAGAAATTACCGGCCAATATGAGGCTGCTCACGTGCACTATTAGGGATGATAGAAAAATGAAAAACCTCTCCTACCCGAAGTGTTCACTTCTGGGTAAGGTCTGGTGCTAACAAGATGACTGGGGAATGTTATGTAACCTGCTAAGGTTACGTAAGATACCAGAATAAGTCTTAAGGTAAAGTAAACGAAACAATGCTAATAAGACACAGTAGAACTTCTACATTCGCTTCGAATAGTACAGCTTCTCCCAAGTGCTTTTCGTCGTTGCCGGGACAAAAGCTCCTATGTGATAATATTTTTGGATATATACTGGCCCGCAGCACATACATTATGAAGAGCGAGAATGCATTGACAATATCCAGACAATACTGCACCTTAGGAGACAGAACCTTACCGGCCAAAGTTCTGAGCTAAAATATTTCACATAGGAGGTTTTGTCCCGGCAACGACGTTTTGTTAAAGTTACTTTTATAGGTGTCATAGGAAAATAATGAATCCGGCCTTAGAGCGTAACAGACAGTAAGGAGACGATGAGAAGAGATATGGAACTATGGAGTGAGGGTATATGACGCTGTTGGTGGTGATTCGTCCGTCGGATGGGGACTAAAATTCTTGAGCACACCTCTTGGTGCTATGCGATAGGAGTAGGCTATGTGCCGGCACCGCTTTTCACCTTCGCTCTTCCTGCTATCGTATATTGCAGTTTTCATTTCATCTCATTAACTCCTCTGATGAGATTGACGTCAGGAAGGGCATCCGGTCGTAAAAATCGATAAAAAAGACTAGGCTTGTGCTTAGTTACTTTACAGAGGCTCGCGGACCGAGCTCTGAAATACTCAAAAGTTGTTTTCATTAAGATCTATGTCTTCATGTAGAGGCATAGAGAGAATAGAGGCTCTCTATTATCCTAAAATATCGATATTTCATTTGATATCGAAACATAATGAAAGTATCGATATTTCCCGATATCAATTTTAATTTTTTTCATAATACAAGGATTCAAAATTATATTGAATTACGTTAAATTTGGCATCGTGACAGTTCCAAGAAAAACAAAGAAATTAAAAACATTTAAGCTCGTCGGGGGTTTTCAATTGTGAAACTACCAGCGTTTCGTCCCAGTAAAGCAGTGGGCTTATCATCCGACTCCTTGGCTGACTGGTCAGCTTACCAGCCTTCGGTTCAGAGGGTTCCGGGTTCGATTCCCGGCCGGGTAGGGGATTTTAACCTTCTTTGGTTAATTCCAGTGGCCCGGGGACTGGGTGTTTGTGCTGTCCCTGCAACTCGCACATCACACATAACACTATCCTCCACCACAATAACACGCAGTTACCTACACATGGCAGATGCCGCCCACCCTCATTGGAGGGTCTGCCTTACAAGGGCTCCACTCGGCTAGAAATAGCCACACGGAATTATTTATAGTGGGCTCATCAGTTGGGTTGCTACACCTTCCCAAGGCGCTGGCGGCTCGTGCGCTGTCCATGCCTCTGTCTCAAACACAATCTGTTGAGGATTTTACCCCTCCGACCACAAGCGGGTCTCGGGTGCTATTTCTGTATAATCTAATCTATAACTGCATTGATGTCAGAGGACGAGGACCTGTTAGAACGGAATCAGGACTGCACCCTGTTTAGGGTTGACCTTGGGTAGCGAAGGCCAGTGGGGGGATGAGAGCGCTGGGTTTTTGGATTAGTCCAGAAAAGAATTTCCGGGACGTCTTCTTTATTTTGGTGCTGATCTCATCAATCTTGAGAGATTGATGGATGTCACACCAGTGTGCACCTGAGATGACACGCAGCGCACGATTTGGGATGCGCTGCGCCTTATCCAGGTGGGTATTGACTGCCATTCCCCAGACCGAACTGGCGTACTCGAGGATTGGTCCGAGGGGGTCGTGTATAGCGTGAGCCTGTGTTCTAGATTAAGGCTCTGATGGGTTTTCATAATAGGAATAATTTCAGATAAGCATCTGTCCGCTTGGGCTGAAATCGAAATGATATAGCCCATGAAGGTGAGTCCTCTGTGTAGGGTAGCTCCCAGGTATTTGCTTGCATTTCTGCACCGGATCACTTCGCCAAAGAAGATCAGTGGGAGATGGTCAGCCTTGGTGCGTTTAGAAAATGAAGTAACACTACTTTTGATTACATTAATTTTGAATCTCCAGTTTCGAAGCCATGGTTTGAAGGCAACTTCGTACTCTGGGTGGTTGCCACAAGACAGAGGAGATACGTGTAAACTTTCTGCGTCGTTGACACACCACTACAAGCAGTGAGGGTGCACTAGGGGAAGCGCGCGCCTCAACTTGTAAAAATTGGCCTTTCTATCAAAAATTAAGTTCCCAGGAGGAAATCATAATTTCATTTCATCGATGCAAATGTTAACAACATTTAAGGTTCAGCTTCATATAACGCCACTCTCCACACCGAACACTTTGTAAAGCTATTTCTCAAATTAATAGGGATTGCCTTAGATGTCAAAAGCCCCCTCACATTTCAGAAAGCTTCTTTTCTCATAGATATTCTACTTTTTTACCTCTTCTGTGCAGTTTCCATTCTATGTTACCAAACTCCCCAGATATCCGAGTGACTTATTTGCTCCTATTTCTTTCCGTGTTATACTAACAGCAATTTCCTCCTTTCCTTAGTCTTGCGAATGTTGCCCATCATTCCCAACTGTTTGCGCACTCTTTCAGTATGTCCCAACAGGACTTGCAGATCTTTTCCTGATTCGTTAATACCACCATATTATCCGCGTATTTTATGGCCTTTATTCGTTATCCACCCACTACAACGGCCCTCGCTTTTTTCAGGGTATTTGTAATCCCTGCCAAGAAAAATACGGAAAGCTTCATGGAGGTTCTGGTCCTACTTGAGCCTTGTTGTATAGCATGCCCAGTGTAGAGACACGGTCGAATATATGTGTTAGAGTGACAGTTCCTTCACATACGCAAATATATTAATTTTCTCAATAAATTAGATAAACTTTTAGACATATTTGGTGCATGTAAGAAGAAATCGTTTTATTCCATGATATTTTATAAAGTTGAAATAAAATTCGTACGTCCCTACGATATCCCCAACCAGTTAACCTAAAACGAAATTAAATTATAATCAATTTACAAGTTGCTTTACGTCGCACCGACACAGATAGTTTTTATGGCGACAATGGCATAGGAAAGGGCTAGGAGTGGGAAGGAAGTGACCTTGGCGTTAATTAAGGTACAATCCCGGCATTTTCCTGGTATGAAAATGGGAAACCACGAAAAACCACCTGCCATGGCTACCGAGAGTGGGGTTTGAACCGACTATTTCGCGAATGCAAGCTTACCGCACGGCCAATTCACTCAAAACCATACTGAAAACCGTACGAAATCGGAGGTGAGCACTGCGGTGACATGTCGACCAACGACGGGTTAAGTAAAGATGCAGTATGTGTCTGCAAGCGTGGAACACATTCCATCTGAAAAAGAAGACTATGAAACAACTTACAGAAACAATATAAACTGATTGAAAACTATATAACCACGTGTTTGACACTGCACAAACAATACCCTATATTAGCACGTATGTCGAACCCTTGTCCTTTATATCGGTTGAATCTTCATAGCGAGTTTTTACGACCGGATGCCCTTCTCGAAGTCAACCTCATAAGAGGAGATGAAATGAATTACGTGATACATGACAGCAGTAAGGGAGACGGTAAAAACTGGTGCCGACACATATCCTACTGTCGAATAGCACCAAGGCTTTGCGTCTCCATCCGACGAGACGAATGACCATCAACAACTCATACGAACAATTAGGGGAGCTTCTGGAATCGAATCCAGGCTTCTGGCACGCAGTACAATGATTACAAACTGTTCATCACCACCTCTCCTACCCTACTGGCCAACATTGTGATGGTGAACATTTCTTCGACCAACGGGACTCGAACCGTCTCAGCAAGGTGTGAGACCGTACATACCGCAGGCCATACCGTACAAGAGTCATATTTTGGATACGTATTAAAACATTAAACCCAGAAAAAACGTAGGTCATCATCCTCGGATATCCGAAATTACTTGCGGAGATCAATCGACTAGAGATTCCATCTATAAGGTTATAAAATACTAACAACCGAGCTCGATAGCTGCAGTCGCTTGTGTGGCCAGTATCCAGTATTCAGGAGATAGTAGGTTCGAACCCCAGTGTCGGCAGCCCTGAAAATGGTTTTCCGTGGTTTCCCATTTTCACACCAGGCAAATGCTGGGGCTGTACCTTAATTAAGGCCACGCCCGCTTCCTTCCCACTCCTATCCCTTTTCTGTCCCATCGTTGCCATAAGACCTATCTGTGTCGGTGCGACGTAAAGCAAAAAAAACAACAACACTAACATACCATTCATTTAATCAGTAAACGTCCTAGGCATTACTTTCGATGATGACATGTCATGGAAAACGCATATTACGAACATCACCCAGAAAACATTCTCTGCAATGCACATGCTGCGCGGCTAGAAATACTTATTCCTGAAAAACTAAAAGAAATGTTGGTAGAAGCTCTGGTTTTCCCTCATTTCGATTATTGTGACGCGATTTATAGAGACGCTGGGTGCAAGTTATTGAACAGTTTACAACATGGTCAAAATGCATGTGTGAGATACGTCTGTAACCTACAGTACTTTGACCATGTAACTCCTTCATATAGCCACTTATCTTGGCCCCGACTAGAAATCCATCGCACTGTGCATACCTTATGTCATCTCCATAAAATCCTTCAGTCTTCACAGCCAATTTACCTTTCTTTCTTGCAACTTGTTTTACGTCACACCGACAGAAATAGGTCTCTTGGTGACTATGGGACAGGAAAGGCTTAGGAGTGTGAAGGAAGCGGCCGTGACCTTAATTAAGGTACAACCCCAGCATTTGCCTGGTGTGAAAATAGGAAACCACGGAGAATCCATCTTCAGGGCTGCCGACAGTGGGGCTCGAACCCACTACCTCCCGGATGTAAGCTCACAGCTCGGCGCCCCTAACCGCACGGCCAACTCGCCCGGTTATTTTACCTTACTTCATCTTTCAAATACCCCTCTTCTTATCACAGCCTTAAAACCAGATCTACTAATAATTCCATCTTGCTTTACCTACCCATAGAACTGCCCTCTACGATACTTCATTCACAGTAAGTGCCTGCTGTCAGTGGAATCTCCTTCCCGAAAGTATCAGAGGGTTAAGCGCTATTCGGACTTTCATGGAAACACTTTGGAGACATTTTACCCAGCAATAAGGAACATATGTAAACTTGATGCTGATACTCACAGCCATTCTAGTGCCCTGGTAGGAGATTACTTGAAAATTCTTAACCGTTTTGTTTTCCAACTGTTATTAAATTCAATGTACTACCTCTTTTTTCATGTAGGATATTAGTTCCAAGAATGTTTCTTTTATTATACCTAATCTATTTAATCTTAATTACATCTCATCGCTCATCATTCTTGTATTATTATTAATTCAATTTGTATTTAATCTAATTAGTGTAATGTAATATACGTATATTTCAGTTCCTGGGAAGAGAAGACCTGAAGGGCTCAATCTTGCAGGTGAAATAAAACATTACTAAAAAGGAGTCCAAGAATTTTAAAAAAATACTTTAAAACAATACATTTGTAGTATCATTTATGCCCCCCCCCCCCCCTTCATTTCTCTGACTTGAGGAATGGATATGTGTGCCGTCCACCTCGAGGGACGTGCAAGTCGCTTACAGGTCTCTCCGTAGTCCATGGTTCCCCTGTAAACATTACATTGTCAGCATTTCTTAGTAGAGGATTTAGAACTCGTTTCGAGCTCTTAAAGACGCCTGACTGACGACCGTTTCAGTCATGATGATGTGATCAGCGAGTTTTCTACCGTTAATGACAGACAAACACTTTCGTGACAGACAGACAGACAGACACAAATTAGAGCGAATCCGACATGGGCTATTATTTGTCCTGTCCGGTGTGAAAAAATCAATCACTCACAACTGAACTAATGTGTCTCAACTTGTTGAAACCTTAAAACAACAATGTGAAGCAGGCACTGCATTTCTGTCGTGAAAATTCTTGCGACTTTAATTAATCAATCACTACTGATCTCCCTTTATGGCAGTCGCCCAGGTGGCAGATTCTCCATCTGTTGTTTATCTAGTCTTTTCTTCAATAATTTCAAAGAATTTGAAAACTTACTGAACATCTCTCTTGGTAAATTATTCCAATCCGTAACTCCTCTTCCTATAAACGAACTTTTGCCCCAACTTGTCTTCTTGAATTTAAACTTTATCTTCATATTGTGATCTTCCCTACTTTGAAAACGCCACTCAAAACTATTCATCAACTAATGCCATTCTACGCCATCTCTCCACTGATAGCTCAGAACATACCACTTAGTCGAGCAGCTCGTCTCCTTTCTCCCAAGTCTTCCCAGCCCAAACTTTGGAACATTATCGTAACGCACATCTGAATTTAAGACATCAGGTTCTGAATGTTCTCCTTCTGTGTGATTTTAAATACTACGCTGTACTTGACTATTATTGTTATTATTATTATTATTATTATTATTATTATTATTATTATCATCATCATTTGCGTGGGGAGACATGCTATAGTTATGTAGAGGGCACAGAAATACTAATCCGCCACTGCCCTTGAGCCCCTCTTAATGTCTAAAATTGCAGCGTCTTCGAGTCTTGCTGCAGAATCAGTAATTACATCATGCTTAATTATTGCGCGTCATTTCTTTCAAGTAAATGTTTGCTTAAATACACGTTCGACTCTCAGCCAGTTTTCCTTACAGGGAATAAGCTCTCGTCACCTGTATTGCAAGCTTCATTCCGACAATTGGCTGACGACATCAGCTTCTGACGTAATGATGAACAGGGTTAAGGTTTTTTCGGTGAAGTCCAGCTCATGTCACCTTCAACATCTGATGGTCTCTCTCTCAAGTGTTGTTCAACTTCTTGATCACTCTTGGTCAAACATTCTTTTCGAACAGCTTCCCTATAACCACGTAATGTTGATGGTACTATTTGAAGATGCATGCAACCCACGGGCCATATCGCCTTTACCGGGCGAGTTGGTTGTGCAGTTAGCGGCGCGGAGCTGTGAGCTTGAATCCGGAAGATAGTGGGTTCGAACCCCAGCCCTGAAGATGGTTTTCCGTGGTTCCGCATTTTCACACCAGTCAAATACTGGGGTTGTACCTTAATTAAGGCCACAGCCGCTTCCTTCTCATTCCCATGCCTTTCCTATCCCATCGTCGCCATAAGACTTATCTGTGTCGGTGCGACGTAAAACAAATTGTATTCCGCCTTTAGCTGTCGCGAATGTAACAACTTTACAGCGCGAAACTAGATACATGGTGGGTCTCTCCTCTACGTCAAAAGCCAAGGGGGTGATTCAGCAGGTGAACATGCGCAGTCCAGTTCACTACCGTTTCGACATAAATATGTCTTAACCCTGGAGGACATCCGAAAGTTTGTGTAGCGGAAATAGTGCCATTAACAAAATGTGCGATGGAAGTGTAACCTAGCAACCGTAGGCTGTAATGTAAAGTTTAACTGTAGTACGGCATCTCCCTAGCGGTAGGCAACCCTTCTAACGCCCGAAGATAGTGAAGTTCCACGAGACATTTTGTACTGAATGACGAGTACTTGATTATCATGTTTGTTAAAAAGGCCACTATTTCTGACTTTGAGTGCCACGTAGGGACTTGGAATGTGGTATGGAATATTGTACCTATTTATGGGTTGGCACTCGTGGGCTTAAGACTTGTTTCTGAGTTGCCACTACCGCCTGTTCCATTCAGACCAGCCAATAAGCGCCCAGCTCGTCCCTATAAATACTAATAATTTTGGACCTTAAGATCTATCTGAATCTTGTTGAAGTGCAGCGACAAGTGACGTTTTCCTCAAAGGAGGCTACGGACGTGCTGGGGCATCATGCAAGGTAGGCGGATTGACTTATCTAACTGGTGAACTCTATTGCGTGTGGCAACGGGAAGATACCAGCATTTCCCTCTAACATGTAACAGTTAGGGTGCGCCACGATTACCTTAGTTTTAAAAGTAGGATTTCTTATTTCAGTTAAGTTGAAATACACTGAGTTGCCATAAGTCATGGGAAGACACTGAATGTGATTTTAATAACAAATTGCTCCTCCACGAACCCTCAAAACGGAAGCAATTCGGCGAGACGTCGACTCTACACGGTGTTAGAATCGTTCTGGTGAGACCTGGAGCCACGTATCTTCCACTGCTACCCACAATTGTTCTTGTGTAGTTGGTGCGTAGTTCATGGAGCGTACACCAGCATTGATAGCATCCCATATAGGCTCGATTGGATTAAGATCAGGGGATCTGGAAGGCCAGTTAGTGCTCCTCCAACCACCTGCTGGCACCACAGATCGGCGACATGGCTCATTGTCCTGTTGAAAAATGGCATCTCCATCAAGGTACACTAGGGCCAGAAAGGAATGCAGATGGTCTGGAAGACTGTCCACATAACGTGCACCTGTCAGCGCTCCCTGCAGCCGGACAATGGGGTCTAAATGCGACCATGAGAACGTCACCCAGACCAGAACTGAGCCACCTCCCGCCTGGACACAACCTTGTTGACACGCAGGATCCATAGCTTCATGCAGCATACGCCACACTCACGCGCCCATCAGCTCGATACAGCTGGAGCCGGGATTCATCGGACCATACCACACGCCGCCACTGTTCCATGGTCCATTGCCGATGTTCGGGGCCAATGCACGTCGTTGAGCTTTGTGTCGAGGTGTCAGCAAAGGGACACGATTTGGTCGTCGGCTAGCAAAGTCTATGTGGTGCAGGTGCCTCCTTACAGCCTTCGTAGAAATGGGTTCCTGACTCCCAACATTAAACAGGGCTGCGATCTGACTCACAGTAGCCCGTTGAGCGCCCAGTATGGTTCTGTGGAGGAGAAGTGATATCAGTTCGTTAAACACCTGTGGTCTTCCCGTGTGGCGGTTTACGCGGGTGGTAACATTCTCTCTGCGATTTTGAAGTTCCGCCCTCGACACAGTTGACCTCGGAAACCCAATTCGCTCGTAATCTCCGCAATGCTTTTGCCCACTCAGTGGATATCCGTTTCTAGGCTGTCGGTGGAGGAAGTGTAATTATCGAATGGGTATCATTGTAATTAGGATGTAAGTGTGTACCCTCGTTTCCCTTATTCGCTTTGCTTTTTGGTGTCTAAGCTTTCAAAACATTTTCTCCGAAATTTTGGGTAGGAATTTCTTTCCGTCTTACTCACCACGTAGTATGGCTTATGGTCTGTGTCACCTGACCTTCTGCCCCATTACGTTGTAGGGCATATCATGTCACGGGATTCCTTGAGTGGTTCAGCATCCCAGTATATTTTGTTTCCGGCCATTTATATTTAACTTTATAATTTGTTTTTATTCTACGACAGTGTAGTATGGTCTTCTGCTTCTATGTTATTGCTTCCCTTTAGAGTAAGGTCAGCGTATTTCATGCTAAACAGTTTGAGTGAACTTCATGAAAATGTGAAGTCATGACCCGTCTGGTCATTGGTAGTTCAATTTAGGAGTTCTGTCTCCTCTACTTTGTATTCTTGAACTGTTAATTAAGCTTCATTTTCTTGGGTTCAAACTAAAGTTTCTCTATACCAAAGATTCTCTATACCTAAGATTCTCTGTTCCAAAAATTTTGTCAAAGTCTTTGCTACTGGCTTTACGTCGCACCGACACAGATAGGTCTTATGGCGACGATGGGATAGGAAAGGCCTAGGAGTTGGAAGGAAGCGGCCGTGGCCTTAATTAAGGTACAGCCCCAGCATTTGCCTGGTGTGAAAATGGGAAACCACAGAAAACCATCTTCAGGGCTGCCGATAGTGGGATTCGAACCTACTATCTCCCGGATGCAAGCTCACAGCCGCGCGCCTCTACACGCACGGCCAACTCGCCCGGTGTCAAAGTCTAACTGGTCTTGCTACATGCATGATGTACATACAGAATGGAGCGCCTTCTCCCTTGTTAATTATCAAGCTCAAAAGATTTACGTTATAATATATTATCATTACTTGTACAGTTTTGTTGTTGCTTTCAAGAAAGATCATTTTAGGAATACATTCTAAATTTTAAACAATGTTTGTGTGGTCATTTGTCGAGATGTCTCAGCTCTGCGTTACTTCCATTTAACTGGGAAACAAAGTGTTGCCTAGCAACCATGCTGGTTGTCATCTGAAATTAGCAGCCGTTGATGAATGGCCTCGACCGATTGACGAATAAGACATATTTTTATGATCATTTGATTTTCCCACAGGGGTAGCGCCGTAGGGGGAAATTAATTTCTTCAACTATTATTCAACAAGCGGCCACAGCAAAACACTTTAGTCTTGCTCTGTGAAGCAAGAAGTCTGGTCCCATGGTCGGAAGTTGAGAGTCCCAGGAAGTCCTCCAAGGGACTCTAAAATCTTTGTGTGTTAAGTGTTCAGCTTGGCGGCTGCTTGCATCCTCATACGGCACCACCAAGGGTCATACGGTTACAGGGACAGCAGGAGGGTGACAAAATGAACCGAGCAAGGCAAGGTGACAAGTGAAATAGTTTGCCATTGCTTTCTTTACTGGACCGGAAAGTGCCATTGCACTGCGATCTTTCATAACATCCAGGCGCACTACTCGTACTGCGAATATCATTATGTCAGCAACTCCCATAATTGAGACTCAGACTTCCGTGGAAGCTACATTGTTCTCTCCAAGAGACAGATGCCCGTCAATGGCAGACCAGCCCGGTCTGAGAGAGATGGAAATGTGACATGCTACGAACTGCTCTGCGTTAAGAACCAGTAGACATCAAGCTGTGATACTCGTACCCCTAGGGGTACGTCTGTGACTTGTAGTGGGGTACGCGAACAACCTTCAAGGGAACATTTGAAGACAAATTAAAATATGGAATAAAATACGTATAAAGTTCAATATATTTACTTGAAAAATTCTCATATCGCTGCCCGAGCCATCAAGTTTATTATCCGTTCTTCAATAACTTATCTATAACGGGATGGGTTTTCATATGTGGTGTATCTAAACCAAAGTACGGTGCCACACATCATAAAAGTGTGTCACGTCATGGAGGCACACCCATCCCTCTGACATTTTGATGATTCGTTATCTCTGAATTCCACAATTAATGTTAAAATTATTCAGTCTTAGTTATTGTTTTGGTACTGGAGCTAGCATCTAACGTTCAGTGAACCTTTTACACAAGCAGGGAATTCTGCGTTCTTTTATTATCGTTGCGTAATACTAAACTAGCACACAAACGCTACATTTCTCGTGAATTGTCATAAAAACTGTATTTCACTTCTTCTTCTTCTTCTACTACTACTTTATCTGTTTATCTCCAGGGTCGGTTTTACCCTCGGGCTCAGCGAGGGATCTCACCTCTACCACCTCAAGTGCAGTGTCCTGGAGCTTCAGACTCTGGGTCGGGGGATACAACTGGGGAGGATGATTAGTACCTCGCCCAGGGGGCTTCACCTGCTATGCTGAACAGGGGCCTTGTCGGGGGATGGGGAGATTGGAGGGGATAGACAAGGAAGAGGGAAGGAAGCGGCCGTGGTCTTAAGTTAGGTACCATCCCGTCATTTGCCTGGAGAAGTGGGAAACCACGGAAACCACTTCCAGGGTGGCTGAGGTGGGAATCAAACTCACCTCTACTCAGTTGACCTCCCGAGGCTGAGTGGACCCCGTTCCAGCCCTCGTACCACTTTTCAAAGTTCGTGGCAGAGCCGGGAATCGAACCCAGGACTCCGGGGGTGGCGGCTAATCACACTAACCACTACACCACAGAGGACGACGTGTTTCACTTCATGACCTTTTATTATTTATTCTGTGCATTTAAAAGAACTGTTTTTAGTCAGTTAAAACTGCCTTAATAAAACCAAACCAAACCCCGTGGTGTAACAGCCCCGAAGAGTCATGGCCTACCAAGCGACCCTTGCTCAGCTCGAAGGTCTACAGATTATGAGGTGTCGTGTGGTCAGCACGACCAATCCTCTCGGCCGTCATGCTTTGTTCCTTAGACTGAAGTCGCCACCTCGCCGTCATATAGCTCCTCAGTTGTAATCATGTAGGCTGGGTGGACCTAGAACCAACCATCAGATCCAGGTAAAAATCCGTGACCTGGCCGGGAATCGAACTCGGGGCCTCCAGATAAGAGGCAGGCACGCTACCCCTACAACGCGGGGCCGGTCCAAAACTGCCTTAATAACTAGGCAAATACCGTGCTCATATTTTTAAACCTATAATTTAAGGATTTTTTCGTGAGGGGTACATTGAACTTTTAGTCATCAATGAGGGGTACATTCTTACGGAAGTTTGAGAGATAGCAGCCTGACTCGCTGTGAGAACAGATGATCATAGAGTCAGACTTGTAATTCACAACAACATTACTTCCTCGTTTTAATTTATCGTCTTTCAACTAAATTACACCGCTCTTTGTCACAACACACAAAGGAAAATTGTTGTAATACACGTGAAGGAGCAGCGAACCCACAGAACGGTCCCGGAGAGTCAGCTCCATACACTTTCACTTCTGAAGAGTTTCATTCAGTAGCCAGTCTAGTAGAGCCGCCACAGTGAACAGTTCGTCTTCTACTAACAGTCAATGCTCTGTGACATCATATAATAGCGGATGAATTAGCTTCGTCTGTAGATGAATTTGATGAACTGAAGATATGATGACGATAATAATAATAATAATAATAATAATAATAATAATAATAATAATAATAATAATAATAATAATAATAATAATAATCGTTCGCCTTCTATTGTCTTCCACCACGAAGATTACGCCCTTACATTGGATATCATTAGCCTTTAACTCTGCTGTTCATGTGTCCCACAAGTTTTCTCCAGTTTCTCTTATGATTAAGTTTGTCCCAAACACACTCTTGTCCTATTTGTGGTCAATCAAAGAGCTATTAATAGAGAGAATAGATCCAGATAATATCATGAATCTATGCAGAAAGGCTAGAAATAATCTTAAGGCATCTCATAAGAGAGTAAAAATGAGGTATGACGGTGGTGGATGAAAACCTACCAATTTAAAAGTTGGAGATCAAGTCATGGTTAAAAATTTTGTTTGCGTGGGCAACCTTGCCCCCAGATTTCATGGACTTTGTGTTACTTTGGATTTTATTACTCCTGTCACCCTTTTGGTGAGTGATCCGGAGACCAAAAGGATTTTTCGTGTTCGCCTGTCTCAAGTTAAACCTGTGTGAAGGCCTTCGCTGTGTTCTGTAAATGCCACCAAGCAATTATGTTGCTGAATTAATCATGTATCTTTCCTTGGCATATTTATAATTTAAGTATCACTAGAAGTAAAGATAAGGAGGCTTCTTTCCCTTTTGGTTATCAAAAAAATTTACGTATTGAACCCAACTGGTTCAAGTCATTGCCATATAATTGTTGTAGTTGGACAAAGTAATATTATATGAGGTAGAGTCTATATGGGAAGCAGGATGTACGTCGTAATCCAGCTTGCTAAAATTATATCTTCGACAGCGCACGTGTAAAGAACAGCGGATAGTGCATCCACTCTAGAGAGAGAAACGTAGGATCAGAGTGCGATGTCTATCTGTTAGCTCATCAGCCCAGAGGCTGGTTGTATCCTCAATTAGCACCACCAAAGGCTATGCAGTTGTAGGGAAACTGCAAAAACTAATGGCAGAACCCAATTTAGGCATACTAGGCAAGATGAGGAGTGAGGTAGTTTGCCACTGCTTTCCTCACTGGACCAGAAGGTGCTACTGTAGGGCGACTGATCCTATGAGCAACACCTTTCATAACACTAAAACACTAGTTGTGCTCCAAATGCCATTACTCAGCACCACCCATACCCCAGCGGCTTCATATTGTCACAGCCATGGATGAGACTTCGGTGGAAGCTACACTTTGCTCTGGCCTGTGCCAAGAGACATAGTGATATTAAATGAAGTTGGCAGAACATTCGAACCAGCGAATCACAAGATAGCGCACGAGGGAAGAAATGAGGGACACCAATATGAACGCGCTGTGATATAAGCTTAAATCCATAAGAAGTGATTATTAAAGACAAATAAGACTCTCACGTAATTATAAAGATGCAATAGAGATATCCTGGTAAACCTTTTTAATTGGATATGTGGCTGCTGGAACTGGTTCGTGGAATCCCAAGACGCTTGTTCCACGAGGAAAGCGGACGGGAGGACGCTAAGCGGTGAGGAGCCGCACTCTACTCTTAATTTCGGGACTGAACGGTTTGGACACGTATTGTGATCGTCGGCGAGAGAACGTGGACTGAGCATTTATCAATAACCTGTTTAATATTGGACTAAATCCACAGGGATTACTCCCATGAGGGAATTAATTATATTCACATTATCTTAGATTTGAATTATTACGTGTAAAGTGCGAATAGACTTGTTAATCAAGCAGCAGTAAACATGGTTATAGATGAAGTTGGAGTTTGATTGACCATTGAATCGCGGATTCTTGCTGAAATAGGATATTAATTAGACTGTTCCGGGTATTGAACGCTGGAGGGAGAGGAAGATATTTTTGTGTTTATAATTTGTATCATAATTAATCTGTATTTTTTGTATGTTCAGTGGCTATTAACTGTGTGCGGGCACGTGAGTACCAGTTGTACGGTAGTAAATTGTGACAAGAACATGGACCTCAAGAGGAGAATTTTTGTTGACGGTTGTGTTTCCGTCATGATGGAGTGAGCACCGCATCGATGGGCCGACCCGATGGCTGACGTGGTGCGTGGCTGAACCGCGCTAAGATGAGTACATCTGATTTTATCTAACACCACTAAACATGAATCAGCCTGTTGTGTATATTTGTAAATAATAACGTCTGGCATGCGATGGTTCAGTTTAATTTGATTTTTAAAAATTAGCAAGGGTCAGGTAGATTTAGACAGTTAATTTTGTACTACTACTGCCTTGGGGGTGTGTATTTTGTATATATGATCAGCGTGTGTTAATGTTACTTTGATCATTAGAATATATTCCTAAGCGTGTGTTGTGTTATACGACCTTCTGTAATAATATCAGCGTGTGCTAATTCCTTAATAATTATAAATGACATTTGGTACATTTAAGTAGTTCTTGCGGCATGTTAGTTGTAGTAATGATATGTTGCATGAGTATTCCCAATCTTCGAGAAAAGTTTATTTATATTGTGCTGCGGATTTGAACCAGCGACCACCAACGAATATTACAGTGTATATTTAGAGTTTTTGTTCGTCGAGAAGTGATTTTGTCAGGTTAATGATGTGTGCTATGAGTTAATTTATATATATTTAATACTACATCCTTAAGTTTATTTTTGAGCCTTGTTTGAGATAGGATACTTAAACACTCAGAACGCTAGTGAGAGGAAGTGAACCAATGATAATGTGGATCGAGATATCGTCAACTATAGTTGAATGTAAAGAGATTAAGTGTTCTCGATGAAAATAGTGTGAATCCTGGTGAGGTTTGAACCAGTGGATATGATGATTGAAGACAAGATATTGTGTATTCTAAAATGTAGAATGCAAGGAATAATTTTGGTTACGAACCCAGTGATTTATTAAACTTAACAAATAGAGCATTGGTGTTAATGGAAATGATGTGGACCAAATCAATTATTATGGGTATAGGTTGGCCTAGTGAGAGTGTGTGACAATCTTTATGTCTGAAGTGTTACCATTTTTCCTTTATTTTCGTTATTGCTTTGCCAAAGTTTTTATTTTTTCAATAAATTTGTTTGCAAAACAATGGTTCTCATTCATAATCTTTTTATCATTTTTCTCTCTCTCTTATCCTTCCTGTTTAGTAATTTAAGATTAGCTTATACTATTCGAAAATATCACCGGGGATCACCCGTGTACGACACTGGGATTACAGCCGGCCCTCAATACCATAGGCCGGAAGGGTGGAGTATATAAACGCATTCTTGTTCAAATGATTAAGTTGTGGCCTGAAGGTTAATTTTTGTTTTGTTGGTAAAATTATTTTGCAAAATCCTTCCCTTCTCTAATTTGTAAGCCATTCTGTCATAAACAGCCCCTGCCTTCAGAACCTGAGTCATAAACTCCGTGTGCTCCTCCTCCAAAGTCGCCAACATTGTCTAGACCACATGTAGCACCGTTTGAGAAACTGTTACAGTCGCCACAAAATTGAATGTTACAGTGCCCAACTTTCATCCGAGGCCATGTCATATCAACCTGGGAGAGATGCCGGCGCGAGGTATGGGCCCGCCTCTTTCCGGCCTAGACTCCAGATGAACTGCCTCCTTTGAAACTGTCATCATTGGGAGATGCCGGGAGGCTGGACTCAACCTCCCACCCTATCCTTGGACTGGACCGTGCTACTTGGTCCTTGGTTGTCATCATCATGGCTTATGTGCATCAATATACCGGGAGGATGGTATCTCAGGGTACCTAAGGCGTCCGAGCGACCCCAAACATCGGCAGTGGCGGCCTCTCTTGCCGTCAACCCTGGGTGCTACAGCCCGGACTTTGAACTACTTCGGAAACGTTATCAAGACTACTCTATATTTCAATAATCCGAAAAGGAACAAACAAGAATGGAGTCTCCGTCAACATATAATCCGTTTTCAAAAAATAAATCTAACTCAAGATTTCAAGATCTCGAGCTGTTTAGATGGTGGAGGTCTGTACCGGAATACAACTTGTTAAACTGCGCGCCTTCTATAAGGCTATCTATGTAAACAAACTTGAACTGGTGCATGACAAGATACTTGTGTTTTCAACTGTTAGATGTCTCTAACACTGGTTTAATTGCTCCATCTAGCGGGGTAAACTAGAATTATTGCTTAAAGAAATGTGTATTTTTGATGTTTGTTAACCTGGTTCTTAGGATTGTTTTTTATGTACCGAAGTTGTCAACGCTTCCGCTGATTCTTTCTTCAATAGTAATCAACCTATCAGAAACTTATACATATTTTCTCTAGCCAGTTAAAACTGGGGGTGTGTACAGGAATCCAGCCTATCAGTAAAGAGTTCTGGAAGCTTCCCCTCAAAATGCTATAAAAGCTGGGCACTTTAGGGCCTTATTGTCTGAATTGCTCCAGTGTGAGGAGGGTCCAGGAGGCAGGGGCCGCGGGCGGCGTTAGGAAGGCCTAGCAACTCAAGGTAAAACAGTAAAATTATCACAGCTCCTGCTCGTAGTTTGAGGGGGAAGGTTTTAACCCCTTTTGTTTTGTATGTAAATTTCTAAATTTGTTGGTTTTAATGTAGAATTTTCGGCAAGTCTGTGGACTCTATCCTATTCCCTCTGAGAAGTATGTAATGTAAGGGAACAAAGAGTGACGACCCTCTGTTGGTTCCCATCCATCTTGGCATGAGGTGACTACATTTTTCAAAATCTCTAAGTTTCTTTAATCACATTTGGCTTTAATATTTCTTTCTTAGCCACCCCGCTGTAGTCTGTGTAACCTACTTAGGGTTTTATCTCTTTCTATAAGGAGGGCAACTGTTTCGCCTCCTGCCGTTCAGTCATATTCAACCTTCACTTTTTTCACTAAGGAGTACCCGGAGAAAAACCCGTCCCGCCACCGCTTTGTCCAGCACAAATCTCACATGGAGTGACCGACATTTGAACTACGGAACCCAGCGGTGAGTGGACGGCGCGCTGCCGAATGAGCCACGGAGGCTCTGTACACAAATACATACCAATTTTTAAATTTTTAGCACTGTACAAACAAAACTGTTATTTTATGTTGTACTCTTTTCATGGGTCGCCTTATGGGTGCAATATATATCTGATGGCTGAAGGCCCCAAACGATGAGTAAGAACCGGTTCTAATTACCTCATTCTTTTAGAGCAATAGCTATAATTTACTTACACTGAGAATTCTCATCACTGGTTACCTGTTAGGAGAGGCCTGAGTTCGTTCCTCGCACGTGTCCTTCAGCCACATCCTGTCGTGATGTTGTCACGCATGACCACAAGGTGATACCTTGCTCATCCTCGGCCCACACAACACAGTCCAAGGTCGGCCACTGATCACGTACCGCCAGGTAGCCTAGACTCTAATTCTTATTTTCTATTTGGTTAAGTTACTACTTTACGTATGAATAAAAGTTCATTAACAACAACGAAAATATTTTAGAGGTAGTTTACAAATATGTTACTCAACATTAGTTTCAGCAGACTGACGAGCATAACAGTTTAAAATTAGCTAATTGAAACTGAGAAGCGACAGCTTGAGATATCACAAGGGAAAAAATCGTGTTAGTCTGTCGAAGGGTTTTCTGGGTTTCATAGATTTACTTATCTTCTTTCTTTCTTTCTTTCTTTCTTTCTTTCTTTCTTTCTTTCTTTCTTTCTTTCTCAATCCGTTTACCCTCCAGCGTTTTTTTTCCGTCGGACTCAGAGAGGGATCCCACCTCCACCGCCTTACGCCTTAAGGACAGTGTCCTGGAGTGTGAAACCGTAGGTCAGGGATACGAGTGGGTAGGAGGACCAGTACCTCGGCCAGGTGGCCTCACCTGCTATGACAAACAGCGGCCTTGTACAGGGATGGGAAGATTGGAAGGCATAGACGGGGAAGAGGGAAGAAAGTGGCCGTACCATCCCAGCATCTGCCCGGAGGAGAAGTGGAAAACTACGTAAAACCAGTTCGAGGATGGCTGAGGTGGGAATTAAAAAAACCCCTAATCACATGACCTTCCGAGGCTGAGTGGACCCAGTTCCAACCTTCGTACCACTTTTCAAATGTCATGGCAGGGCCGGGAATCCAACCCGGGGGTTACTGCTAATCACACTAACCACCACACCACAGTAGAGAACTATCATTATATCTGCGTGCATGAAATCCGGCCCACTGCTTATAGTGTTTTTTCTTTCGTGTGTTTTCCACGTGCCCTTGACCTGCACAACTGGGCTATGGTCCGTAGTGCGCGGACGAAACACAAGACACAGCCTCCCCGCCGTTGATCGCCAGCCGCCAGGAGGCGGTGCACACGAATGAAAATGAAACTCCACAGTCATGCCACCGGATCAGGAATTGAATGAAGCCCTCATTTAGCGGCGACGTTAGGAATTTTGCCGGCTGCCGAAGCCTGTCGCACTCGTCGGGGCAATGATTAATGATGAAATAATGTTGGAGAGTGTTGCTGGAATGAAGGATGACGGGGTAAACCGAAGCACCCTCAGGAAAGCCTCCGCTTTGTCCAGCACAAATTTCACATGCAGTGACCGGGATTTGAACCACGGAAACCAGCGGTGAGACGCCGGGGCCTCTTTCCTGAGCATACCATGAACTTTTTTTGATGTACATTTGTAAGACGAGAGTAGAATACAGTTGCTTCAGGTCGACATCAGCGTAAAACTTATTTGGATGATGAACGTAATGAACACTTCCACAAAGCATTCAATACCATGAAAAGTGAAGTTTTAAGCTATCATTCTAGAGATGGTGACTTCGAACCCCACCATCGGCAGCCCTGAGGTTTCCCATTTTCATCCTTACAATCTTGTTTACGTAGAACGGCGACGATGGGGTAGCGAAGGGCGAGGAGTGCTTGGCCTTTAAGGTACAGCCCCAGCATTTACCTGGTGTGAAGACGAGAAACCACACGGAGAACCATCTTCAGGGTTGCCGACAGTGGGTTTCGAACCTACTATCTCCCGACTGCAAGCTCACAGCTGCACCCTTCTAACCGCACTGCCAGCTCACCCGGTAGGGTGATTAGTTGCCACCCTCGGAGGCCTCGATTTGATTCCCGGCTCTGCCACAAAATTTAAAAGTGGTGCGAGGGCCGGAACGGGGTCCACTCAGCCTCGGAAGGTCAACTGAGTAAAGGGAGGTTCGATTCCCTCCTCGGCCATCGTCGAAGTGGTTCTCCGTGGTTTCCCACTTCAACGGCCGAATGCTGGGATGATACTTAACTTAAGGCCACAGTTGCTTCCTTGCATCTTCCTGATCCATCCCTTCGAATCTTCCCATCCCCCCACACGTCCCCTGTTCAGCTCAGCAAGTGAGGCCTCCTAGGCGAGGTACTGGCCCTCCTTCCCAGTTGTATCTCCCGACCCAAAGTCTCACACTCCTAGACACTGCCCTTGAGGTGGTAGAGGTGGGATCCCTCGCTGAGTCCGAGGGAAAAGCCAACCCTGAGGGGTAAACGAATTAAGAAAGAAAGAAAGAAAGAAAGAAAGAAAGAAAGAAAGAAAGAAAAATATAATTTAATTTAGTTTTTGAATATTGTTAATATCATTATGGAACCAACTATGAAATGTATATGTTGTAATATGTTTGCTATTCACGCAGTCAGCCTCTTTCGTGAATGACCAGACAGTGTTGATCGTCGGGATGGCTGGTATGTAAATTCCAGTGAGCTTCACAGACCGAAATGAAATAGTGTGTTCTAACTGAGTGGTTAAAACAACGGGAAACTACATCTCTATGCCTCTTCACCTACGGCTAGGCTATCTGGTCTGGATCCCCTGTAAGGCACGTCCTCGAGCTTTAGTTATTTCCGTAAGATTTAGTCACGGAGTCTTGTAGTTCATTAGAGTAAACTGTGCTCAGCGCAATTCAGTGTGATCATCCGTCTCGCCTTATCCACTACTGCATAGTACCGAACATACTGACAGAGCGTGGAAACTATTAGCTAGATAAGTTTTCGTAGAAGTCGAAAAGATGTTCATTTGCCGGTCATTTAGTAAAGTTGAGCCAGTCGCTCTGGCGAGAGGGAGAACGTGAGAGTGACCAACACTTGACACCATACTGCTGGCTGGCTTGAAAGAAATCTGACCGGGCGAGTTGGCCGTGCGATTAGGAGTGCGCGGCTGTGAGCTTGCATCCGGGAGATAGTGGGTTCCAATCCCACTTCTTCCGTGTGAGCCTTAATTTTTTGCTAGTTGCTTTACGTCGCACCGACACAGATAGGTCTTATGGCGACGATGGGACGGGAAAGGGCTAGGAGTGGGAAGGAAGCGGCCGTGGCCTTAATGAAGGTACAGCCCCAGCATTTGCCTGGTGTGAAAATGGGAAACCACGGAAAACCATTTTCAGGGCTGCCGACAGTGGGGTTCGAACCTACTATCTCCCGAATACTGGATACTGGCCGCAATTAAGCGACTTCAGCTATCGAGCTCGGTGAGCCTTAATTAAGGCCATGGCCACTTCCTTCCCACTTCTAGTACTTTTCTATCCCATCACCGCCATAAGACCTATCTGTGTCGGTGCGACGTAAAGCAAATAGTAAAATAAATTACCATTCCTTCGCTCATAGTGTGTTCTCCATACATTTCATTAGTCTGTCGATGAATTTCAACAGCTTTTACGCCTTCTCCACTTAAAAATCGAATCACAGCGCGTACTTCACAGTCGACGGGACCGTTCATTGTCAGAGGTATTTTCAGTACGCATAAACAAACGTAAATACGGGAGGGCGGCTACCTACAGATGTACGTACTGAGGGCACATGCTCTGAACGACGATCGAGGAGCTGCAGCGGCAAATATTTGAAAATGGTACTTACTTAAAAAAGAAATATGTTTCGTACCTCGAAGAACCGCTACCTGTTTGTGGAAATATTAACAAGGAAGGGTGTACTGGGTACGTTAACCAGGCGATGTGTATATCAGTTTGTATAAGTGACATTGCTCTCAGATATAAGTAATGACCTTTAACTCTTCAGTCATGTTGGTAGAAGCGTACAAGTGTGGTAAGAAGGTTGAAACTGGAGAATGCGGGTCTGTTAGACATTCCATTACTCGCCGATCTTATGGGCCAGACGTTCTTCAAGCACGTGCACAGTGATCTTCATTTCCACAGTTCTTCACAAACACATTTCACCTACGCAGGAAATATTAAAAACAAAAATTGAAAATATTTAAGCTCTTTGGACTTTTTCAGTCATAGAATTCCCAGCGTTCATCCCAGTGTGGCAGTGGGCTCTTCAGCTAGAATGTCATTTCTCCTTGAGATGCTGCTGTTCACTACACAGAACTGGGAACATTATTGACTGTCGGACACGGTCTCGAACACTCAAGGGAATCTTGTATTCTACGTTACTTCCTTGACTTTAGAGCAACTTCTGAAATTCTGGAAACCTGTCCGCACAGGACTTTGGTTTGAAGACGAAGTCATTCTAATGTCCTTTGAGAACGTTAAAATCAGGTCGTTTCGACAACAATGGATGGTCAATACACTGTTCAAGGAAACTCGGTAAATTATATGGGAACTGATTGTGGGTGACTGAAGTATGGTGGAACCTCTCGCTTCACAAGCAGTCGCCAAAATAAAATCTGAAACGGCACTAAAATACTGACAAAATTCCGATACGTTCTTCTGTGAGAACACATGTTGCTTGAACATCGCAATAAAAACAAACAAACAAACAAACAAACAAACAAACAAACAAACAAACAAACAAACAAACGAACGAACGAACGAAGCACACGAATAGATGTAGCTTATTTAACAGAAGCAAAGCCAAGTCAATCAGTCAATCACAATTGATCTGCATTTAGGGCAGTCGTTCAGGTGGCAGATTCCCTATCTGTTGTTTTCCTAGCCTTTTCTTAAATGATTTCAATGACATTGGAAAATTATTCACGATTTTCCTTCCTACGTTACTCAAATACCTAACTCCCCTTCTTATAAACGAATATTTGCCTCAATTTGTACACTTTAATTCCAGCTTTATCTTCATATTGTGATCGTTCCTACTTTTAAAGATACCACTCAAACTTATTCGCCTACTAATGCCATTCCATGCCATTTCTCCAATGACAGCTCGGAACATACCACTTGATCGAGCAGCTCATCTCCTTTTTCCCAAGTCTTCCCAGCCTAAACTTTGAAACATTTTTCTGACGCTACTCTTTTGTCGGAAATCACCCAGAACAAATCGAGCTGCTTTTATTTGGAATTGTTCCAGTTCTTGAATCAAGTAATCCTGGTGAGGGTCCCATATGGTGAATCCATACTCCAGTTGGGGTCTTACCAGAGACTTATATGTTCTCTCCTTTACTTCCTCACTACAACCACTATATACCCTTAACCATGTACAGAGATCTGTACCCTTTATTTACAATCATATTTATGTGATTACCCAAGGAAGATTTTTCCTTGTTTTAACACCTAGATACTTACAATGATCCCCAAAAGGAACTTTCACCCCATCAACGCAGTAATTAAAACTGAGAGGACTTTTCCTATTTGTGAAACTCACAACCTGACTTTTAACCCCGTTTGTTCATCATACCATTGCCTACTGTCCATCTCACGACATTATCGAGGTCATTTTGCAGTTGCACACAACCCTGTAACTTATTTATTACTCTGTACAGAATAACATCATCTGAAAAGAGCCTTATCTCTGATTCCACTTCTTTACACACATCATTGATATATGTATATATAAGAAAACATAAAGGTCCGATAATACTGCCTTGAGGAATTCCCCTCTTAATTATTACAGGGACAGATAAAGCTCCGCCTACTCTAATTCACTGAGTTCTATTTTCTAGAAACATAGCCACTCATACAGTCACTCTTTTGTCAAGTCCAATTACACTCATTTTTGCCAGGAGTCTCCCATGATCTACCCTATCAAACGCCTTAGGTTGGTCAAATGCGATACAGTCCATTTGACCTCCTGAATCCAGGATATCTGCTATATCTTGCCCGATTCCTACAGGTTGAGCTTCAGTGGAATAACCTTTCCTAAAACCATACTGCCTTATATCATTCCAGTTATTAATTTCGCAAACATGTCTAATATAATCAGAAAGAATGCCTTCCCAAAGCTTACATGCAATGCATGCCGAGCTGACTGGCCTGTAATTTTCAGCTTTATGTCTATCATCCTTTCCATTATACACAGGGGCTACTATAGCAACTCTCCATTCATGTGGTATAGCTCCTCCGGCCAAACAATAATCAAATAAGTACTTCAGATATGGTACTATATCCCAACCCATTGTCTTTAGTATATCCCCAGAAATCTGATCAATTCCAGCCGCTTTTCTTGTTTTCAACTTTCGTATCTTATTGTAAATGTCATTGTTATCGTAGGTAAATTTTAAAACTTTAGTATTAGTCTCCTCCTCTATCTGGACATTATCCTTGTAACCAAAAATCTTTACATGCGGCTGACCGAATTCTTCTGCCTTTTGAAGATCCTCGCATACACACTCCCCTTGTTCATTAATGATTCCTGGAATGTCCTTCTTGGAACCTGTTTCTGCCTGAAAGTACCTATACATACTCTTTCATGTTTCACTGAAATTTGTATGACCGGTCATTATGCTTGCCATCATGTTATCCTTAGCTGACTTTCTTGCTAGATTCAATTTCCTAGTACGTTCCTTCAATTTCTCCCTACTTCGATAGCCATTTCTAACTCGATTTCTTTCCAACCTGCGCCTTCTTCTTAGTCTCTTTACTTCTATGTTATAATACAGTGGATCTTTACCATCCCTTACCACCTTTAAAGGTACAAACTTATTTTCACATTCCTCAACTATTGCTCTAAAACCATTTCAGAGTCTGTTTACATTTTTATTTATCGTTTTCCACCGATCATAGTTACGTTTTTAAAACTCCCTCGTGCCTGTTTTATGAGCCATATGGTATTGCCTAATAGTCCTACTTTTAATAACTTCCTTTCTTTCACATTTATTTTTAACTACGATTGGAACAGCTTCGTGATCACTAATACAATCTATTACTACGGTTTCTCTATAGAGCTCATCTGGTTTTATCAGCACCACATCCAAGATATTCTTCCCTCTAGTTAGTTCTATCACTTTGTGAATCAGGTGCCCTTCCCATATTAACTTATTTGCCATTTGTTGTTCATGCTTCCTGCCGTTCGCATTACCTTCCCAATTGACTTTGGTAAATTGAGATAACCCGCTACTATCACGTTCCTTTCCATGTCGTTTCCCACATAGCTGATTATCTTCTCAAATAATTCTGAATCAGCGTCTGCGCTACCCTTTCCCGGTCTGTACACTCCAAAGACATCAAGTTGCCTATTATCTGTAGAGATGAGCCTTACGCCTAGAATATCATGTTTGTCATCTTTAACTTTTTCGTAGCTTACAAATTCTTCTTTCACCAGAATGAATACTCTTCCTCTTACCATTCCTATTCTATCTCTATGATACATACTCCAGTTCCGTGAGAATATTTTTGCATCCATTAGGCCTATGTCACTTCAAGCCATCTCTTTACAGGTCATAAAGACCTTTGGGGAAGTGTAAGGTAAAGTCTTCCACTATCCGTAACCTCGCCAGTTGATGGGGTAGAGTGGTTAACTCTACGCCCGGCCGCCTTTGCCCCCGAGAAATTACCCTGCTACTCAGTTTTGGTGTAGGCTGAGGAAACCTCAGGGCCATGTGCACCTCTGGAAATGGAAATCTAATTTCTTAAAATTTTCAACATCCTGATGGAGAATCGAACCCATGTCTTTCTGGGTAAAGCGAGCACGTTTTTAGCACCTCGGCCACGCAGCTACCGAACTGACTCAAAAGAGAAGCCAGTGACTAGGGTAAACGTGAGATCTTTTAATTTACATTTCAACCTGCCGTACTTTATTGTCCTCTGAGCTCAGGAGTACCAACTGTGAGAGAAATGACCACATTAAAGATCATAATGACAGACTTCTACCTTGAAGTGAGGCACAGCACTTGCGTGAGCTGGACGTAGTTTGCAGATGATGACGCGGAGTGGTTGAGCGCATCTTCCTCGGAAACCTGCAATTATGTGAACATCACCTCTAAATATAACTACAGCTCGTCCACGGTCAGGGCCGACTGCACAGCCTGCACGATCGCCGTGACCGGGACGTCGTGCTACACTCATTGTGACCGAGCACCTCGTCCATTTGTTTCGAACTCTCTCATAGAATACGTTTCGGAACCTCACTAGGGCCGATCAGTCTCTCAAGAACGTGGAAGTCTGAAATTTCTAGACAATACGTGGAACGACAATGTTTACCCACTACAGTGGGCGACTATTATTTGTTGATATTAGCTGCCTCTGTGGATCAGTGGTAGAGTGTCGACCTCCGGAACCTAGATAGTGGATTCGAACCCGGCAGAAGTAGTCGTACGATTTGGGCATGTAAAAGATCTCTGGTGACACATGCGGTGTTCACCCGACAAAATTTATTAAATCTCGGCCACTGAGGAGCAAGAGAGATTTAGTTTACTCAGTCTGCCATCTACTGGGCCTAGAGTACAACGGAACGTCGAAAATGACGGGCACACAGTCAGAGGGCGTCAAACTGAAATGTGTGCACACGGCAGCTGAGGCCGTACGAGTATTATTCTCTCTCCCTTAGGTCTTCTGCGGACCACGAGACAATTTCAGTACTTCATCCTTTCTTGTTCCTTCTCCCTCCCCCATCATCTGCTCACTATGCCTCCTTTTCGTCTCCTTAGACGATTTTTAGCCTGTTTCTTTCCCTCGTGATCTTGGAATCCGACTAAACCTCCCCCTCTGTTGCTTCTTCTTCCCTTATGCTGTTTCTTTCCAAATCCTCCATGACTTAATGAATCCACGTTGTTGTTGACTTCTTGTTCCAAAGATATTTGAAGATCTGTGTGGTTAATCTGTTGTCATCCATTCTGTATAAATGTCCAAAAAATATCAATCGCCTCTTCCGCATTGTATCTGTTACGTTTTCTATGTTCCAATATATTTCATCATCACTTCTTGATTTCCAGAGTTCTCTAGTTCTTAGCGGACCGAGTGTTTTCCGTATATTTTTTCTTTCCAGTACTTAGTTATCATTGTCATTATTATTATTATTATTATTATTATTAATTATTATTATACTATTACGGGATTCCATGGTTTACAGAGGTAAAAGAAGGTACGGACATGAACGGGTCTATCTACGACAATCAAAATATTAATTAAAAGCTTTAAACTTACAGTTATATATTTCTTTTCTCGGTTATCTTTTGGTTTCTTTTCAAAAAGCTTTACAGTTCAGGTACAGAAGTTCATAAGATGGGGTAACAATTTTAGAATATCGAATAATAATTAATTAAACAATAGCAACAACCTTGAGTTTGAAGCTCCCTCTTCAAGAACACTGCGGCTCGTCAAGTAGACGGATCTCCCAATACCTTCTACATCATAATAAGAGCCTTTTGCTCTACCAATTTGTCTAGGAGTCTACGCTCCGAGCCTTATAACTTTACAGCCTTATCGAGGCACCATTCAACTTTTACATTTGTAACCAGAGCATCTTTGCTCTTCATCTACATTCAACAAACAGTATTAGCTGTCTTCTAGGCTCAACAGTCTGATATATTTACATAAAAGGAATAAAATAGACCATTACAGGATATCGAATACCCATTCTACCGGGCCTTTGTGAAAAAAACAACAGGTTCAATTATTCGCCCAAACATCATAATTTTGTGGAGGCGAACTCTTGCACTCCTAGAATTTTGCAAGAGATTTTAAGAAAATTTAAATTACAAGGTTACAAAGTCATAGTCACCTCAAAATCAATGTGAAAGGGAATTCGAGAGGGTACCTCACTCTCCATTCCCTAATTTCGGTTAAGTTCTTTTTACATATGAACTTGAAATTTACATTTTAGAAAATTAAAGTTACATAGTTAAAGACCGGAAACATTCCCCTCGAGCTAGCTTGCAAAGGCTATCATTTCTATAGGATTGCCATTACCTTGAGCTGCTGGACTGCTTGATGATGAACGAGACACCCCCGCCTCTCCTCACAGCCACACACTAGACTGGATCGATGAATAAGACCCGCACACGCAGGACCGTCTCATTGCACCGTGAGGATTCTAGCCCGTCAGCCTAATGAGGCTTTGAGTGCTATTTCATGAGATTGTTAGTATCGAGCTGGATTGTTTTGGATTTAGAGGTCGGCTTATTTACATTAGTGATTGGTCAGAGTATCACCTTTGGTAGACGGCAATCTCGAAGAAGCTCCAGCTTTTATACCCGACAGGAAGGATCCAGAAAACTCTGGGCTAAGGCCCGACACGCCCCCAAACCTTATTGGGCAGGCCTAATTTAAATTGCTACAAGATATATGTTATTGGTGGAATAATAAATATACAAAATTTCCTATTGGTCAATGTTTGAAGTTGTTGTAAACTTTAATATGCCAAAAACAAGGAATAATCAATTCAGTGTAGTAAACCTTAAAATAAAAGAATACTTTAGGATGTTAATAGTTTCTCTTCACACTAGAAGGCATAACATAAGTTTTTTTTTTAGTAGAGACCTCTGTAGAACGCCGGCCCCGTGGTGTAGGGGTAGCGTGCCTGCCTCTCACCCGGAGGCCCCGGGTTCGATTCCCGGCCAGGTCAGGGATTTTTACCTGAACCTGAGGGCTGGTTCGAGGTCCACTCAGCCTACGTGATTAGAAATGAGGAGCTATCTGACGGTGAGATAGCGGCCCCGGTCTAGAAAACCAAGAATAACGGCCGAGAGGATTCGTCGTGCTGACCCCACGACACCTCGTAATCTGCAGGCCTTCGGGCTGAGCAGCGGTCGCTTGGTAGGCCATGGCCCTTCAAGGGCTGTAGTGCCATGGGGTTTGGTTTGGTTTTGGACCTCTGTAGAGGAACACACTTCTTGCACTAGTTGTTGCGTGTTTTAGAATTAAGATGGCATTTTCCAAGGCTCCTCATTTAAATGAAAGGGGCGGGTGTACCTCCCAGTACAATTATTATTTGTTGATATCAATCCTCATATTTTTTTATGCTCAGTAATACCTAATCAACTTCACAGTCAATATACGAGTCATTTCTCGTTTATTTTTTCATAACACACGACAAAACAGCCCTATAAGGTAGGACCTACTCCTTCCACTCGTCAACATTCTCGCGTACCATCACATTATCACAGACTTCAGGAGTACCTCTAGCTCAACCTCAAAGACATCCTTGCAATACGAACCCATGGTCGGTGGGCATTAATGACGGCCTTTGAACGCTAAAAGCTTACCGTAGTATTCGAAAAAATGCGTGTATATACTCCACTATAGCAAACCACATCACATACGAGTGTTAAGGTATTATTAGCCCCAGTTAATAAGTGTAGCTACATCTTAGACACTGAACGCAAGTTGAAGTTCCAAGCTTGAAATTTCCGTCACCAAACGCAAACTAAAATTAATTCATATGTGAGAGGTTTAACATCTCATCTAGGTACAAGAGCCTGAATGCCGTATGACGTCACTGGGTGGTACAAGAGCACTGCCAGTTTGAGGTAATAACATCGCCGTGCTGCGCGGCCAACACTATTATTGTAACCCTGGACTCCACCGTGGTAGCCTAGCGTTTGATTCATCACAGTGGAAAAATCAAATAATGAACACTTGAGAAAGTTCTAGTAAATGCGATCATTTCTTTACTCCATACTCTCACTAATTACCTTCTTCCCGTACTCAGTACGGAAAATGACTCTTCATTGTACTGCAATTGCTTTCCGCGCAGTTAAGTTAGATATCGTCTCTGACTGGTTGAACTCCGCCTTAACAGTAACGTAAACACTAACAGTGAGACAATTCGTGAATCAAGGAACTCCAGACATCAGCTGAAAATTACAGGCCAGTCAGTTTGACATGCATTGCATGTAAGCTTTGTGAAAGCATTCTTTCTGAATATATTAGACATGTTTGCAAAATTAATAACTGGATTGATAGAAGACAGTTCGTGTTTAGGAAAGGTTATTCGACTGAAGCTCATCTTGTAGAATTCCAGCAAGATATAGCAAATATTCTGGATTCAGGAGGTCAAATGGACTGTATCGCGATTGACCTATCTAAAACATTTGATATGGTAGATCATGTGAGGTCCGCCTCTGTGATGTAGTGGTTAGTGTGATTAGCTGCCACCTCCGGAGGCGCGGGTTCGATTCCTGGCTCTGCCACGAAATTTGAAAAGTGGTCCACTCAGTCATTGGAGGTCAACTGACTAGATTCCCTCATTCACCCCAGTTGTATCCCCCGACCCAAAGGCTCACGCTCTAGGACACTGGCCTTGAAGCGATAGAGTTGGGACCCCTCGCTGAGTCCGAAGGAAAAACCAACCCTGGAGGGTAAACAGATTAAGAAGAAGAAGATCATCGGAGACTACTGGCAAAAACGAGTGCAGTGGGACCAGACAAAGAGTGACTGAGTGGCTATATTTCTAGAATATATATATATATATGAGTAAAGAAGTGGAATCAGAGAAAAGGATTTTTGCGGATGATGTTATTCTATAGAGTTACAAGTTTGTGAGCAACTGCAAAATGACCTTGATAATGTTGTTGTGAGATTATCAGTAGAGAATAGTATGATGATAAATGGGGTTAAAATTCAGGTTGTGAGTTTCACTAATAGAAAAAGCCCTCTCAGTTTTAATTACTGCGTTGATGGCGTGAAAGTTCATTTTGGGGATCACAGTACAGTAAGTACCTAGGTATTAATATAAGAAAAAATTTTCATTGGGGTAATCTTTTTTTTTTTTTGCTATTGGCTTTACGTCGCATCGACACAGATATGTCTTACGGGGACGATGGGACAGGAAAGGGCTAGGAATGGGAAGGAAGCGGCCGTGGCCTTAATTAAGGTACAGCGCCAGCATTCATTGTGGTAATCACATACATGGGATTGTAAATAAACGGTCCTGAGGATACTTCCACAAGTAGTGTGGTTACAAGCTCAAGTTGTGAGCCTCTGGGGGGAGGCCGAGATCCACGTCCACGACGAGCCCACTGCAAGCTATGACGTAATAATAATGGTTATGAGGGTATTTAGGGGTTCTATTAGGGATGTAAAGGAGAGGGCATATAAGTCTCTGGTAAGACCCCAAATAGAGTATGGTTCCAGTGTATGGGACCCTCACCAGGATTACTTGATTCGAGAACTAGAAAAAATCCAAAGAAAAGCAGCTCGATTTGTTCGGGGTGATTTCCGACAAAAGAGAAGCGTTATACAAATGTGCAAAGTTTGGGTTAGGAAGACTTCGGGAGACGAGCTACTCGACTAAGTGTTATGTTCCGGGCTGTCAGTGGAGAGATGGCGTGGAATGATATTACTACACGAATAAGTTTGAGTGGTGTATTTAAAAGTAGGAAAGATCACATTATGAAGATGAAGTTGGAATTCAAATTGGGGCAAATATTTGTTTATAGGAAGGGGAGTTAGGGATTGGAACAATTTACTAAGGGATAGGTTCAAAAATGTCCAAATTATTTGCAATTATTTTTAGAAAAATTTAGGAAAACAACAGATAGGGGATCTGCCACCTGGGTGACTGCCCTAAATGCAGATCAGCAGTGGTTGATTGATTGATAAAAATTAAATAAAAATTAAATTGGTTGTATTATATTCGTAAAAGTAAAGCATAGGCTGTCTCAAGAGTGTATTGGTTGATTCCAATGGCCTGGGGGCGGGGGGGGGGGAGATCCTTAACAATATACCTACATGTTTCAATTCGAAAATTTCATTTCATCACGTTGTTTCGTACTTATATAGTTAAAATCAAATAATGACTCATAGGCTGACTAAATGCACAAAACCGAAACCCAAAATTAAAATAACAAAAGGAACAGAGTGGATGAAACTTGAGACAGCCAGACCAATGCCACTTGAGGTTACATTAGTCACGCACAGAGTTAGATCACTACCTGCGATGAGCAGAGAACTTCCCAAGGGCATGTCTTTGGCCTTCTTACGTCACTGTCTTCCTCAGCATCCTTATTACGTCATTGCTTGCAGTGGGCTCGTCGTGGATATGGATCTCGGCCGTCCCCCAAAGACTCACAACTTGAGCTTGTGACCACACTACTTGTGGAAGTATCCTGCCCACATTATCTTCCTCGTGACAATACCAGTTTTCCCTGACCTAACCGTATATCACAGTCGTCTCCTCTTTCTCAATTCCAGGTGAACGCTGAGATAACACCTACCATATAGTGGCGGGTTATCGGGGTCTTTGAAAGCAAACTAACTCCACAGAGAGGTACCGTGTTTCTTCAGGGTGGCCAGGGTGAGCCAGGAAGAAAGCAGTCCAGTCATTAGTACGGGCAATACTGTTGTACGGGCTTCCTTCCTGGCACCCTACTACAGTGGAGAACATGACGAAACTAGAGAGAGTTCAACGCCGAGCAGAACGACTAATTACTCAACAAGGTCATTTAAATAGAGCCAGGTCATTGCCGCCCATATCAACCCTCTGTAAACAAATAGATATTGGTTTCCTGAGAAAATCCCTCGCAGGTAACATTCATATAACCCCTTTCAACCGCTTACAGCTGAACTATCGTTCCTCTCAAAGAGGTCGAGGTGTGTCCCTTTTCCCTCCATTTGCAAGAACAGTATCATATCAAAGTGACTTCTTTAATCGTTCTGCTCGGCTGTGGAATGAACTCCCACCTCAGATAGAAGAACTACCTCCAGAGAATTTTTTTAAAGAGGTAAAAAGGATGTATATATAATGAAACCTTCTGTAAATAATATAATTTTTCTACTGTATGAATGTTCAGTTTGAGTGGAAGGACGGATGAAAGTTTGTGGGATCCCGAGGGAGTGAGACAGGAGTAGCCAGCCTAGCTAAAGTATAAGTGAGGATTCTAACGACCGGAGGAATGTTTGCCTCGTTCCTTTTCAAGAAAAGCTAGTTCTTCCTATTTTTCGAGTTATGAAACCATAGATTGTTTTGATGCAGTTCTCCATGCCACCCTGTCCCGTGCTAATATTTTTATTTCTACGTAACTGCTACATCTTCTCTAATCTGCTTGTCACATTCATACCTTGGTCTACCACTACCGTTCTTACCGCCTACACTTACCTCAACAAGTCCTCGGTGTCTTAACATGTTTCCCATCATTCTCTCTCTTCTCCTCGTCAAATTTCGCCAAATCGATCTCCTCTCACCAATTCGATTCAGTATCTCTTCCATTCGTGATTCGATCTACGCATCTCACTTTAAGAATTCTTGTGTAACACCACATTTCAAAAGCTTCTAATCTCTTTCTTTCTGAGCCAGTTATCGTCCATTGTTCACTTGCATACAGTGCCACGCTCCAGACGGAAGTCTTCGGAAAACATGTTTCTAATTCCTATATCAAAGTTTGAAGTGAGCAAGTTTCTTTTCTTAAGAAAGGCCTTTCTTGCTTGTGCTAGTCTCCTTACTTCTTCCATTGTTAGTTATTTTACTACGCAAGTAACAATATTCATCTACTTCCTTTAAGGCTTCATTTCCTAACCTAATATTTCTTGCATCACCTCACTTCGTTCTACTGCACTCCGTTACTTCTGTATTGGATTTATTCAATTTCAGGGCTGTATTAGCATCCGATGCTTCGCAAGGATCATAAAACTGTTAGAACCAGGCCTGTAACAACAATTAGATCAGAAAAATTCAGGGATTATAATTTCTATCCACAAAATAAATTATCAATTAAACTGATGTTTTACTTGTTATGAAATTCGTTATTTATATTATTTTGTTTCTAATTTACTAGTTGACATTTTCTCCGTGTTGATGTATGAACATGGACATGGTTTTGGTCCGGAGGTTCGTTTGGATTCACCGCTATCAATGTCCCGACACCAATGTAACCATGACAACTACTGTTGGTCAGTAGCGCCATCTTCTCACTGTGCGATTTCTCCTTGTAACTATAATTCAATCCATGTTAAGAAAACAGTACTGCTCTTATGGACCTACAAGGAGTGAAGACACATTCATAATTTCTCGTGATTAAGGAATATTATAAAGTACTTTATATTGTACTATGAAAGGACGCGAATGAGGCATGCTTCTGCCCGCGAGTTACTAAAATAACTACTTAACATTCTCTATTTCACAAATACATCGCAGGGCGGAAGCACAGTGGTGGGTACAGCTGTGTTGTCTTCCTTCTGAGTCGCTCTGGTACGGAACATGCTACGCGTAATCCTTTACGCTGTGACTCGCCGGCAACTTATCACTGTTGTAGTGTGTGTGTGTTCCTGTACTATACAACAGTTGTTACTGAAGACTTTGAAGCTGTGGTGTGAAACGATACATCACGGCATGACTTTTACTGATACAGAAATTCGCTATGATTTTTCTTTGTGCTTGGTTTTGTTATTTAGCTTTTGTTTCTTAAGCGCATTTTATTTTTACCAGGTTTTCATAAGCGCATTTAATTGTTACGATTCCTTTCGTGGGCCGATATGACGGCACAGTCGTACCCGAGGTTGCCTGGACAAATTTATCAAATGCTATTAACTGCATCCTCCAGCGCGAGCCTAATAAATTAACCTGTTGTCTATTTTCTCCCAGTTTGTCTTTAACTTCAATAATGAGGTAGTGTATGTGTAGAAGTTTACCCATGTTGCTCTAAAAATCTAAATGAGCCCCTCCCCCATCCCTCGCCCTACAATCCCTGTAGCCTGGTTTTCAAAAGAGTAATTTGCAGCTTACTTTCTTCCGTCTTTTATCTTGAACTTAAGTACTGAGTTTCACCAATATATAAGCCACGGTTTTCCCGTGATGCTGTTGAGCAGAGCTGTTCGATATGGCAACCTTGTTGTCATAAGAGTAATACAGTTTTCTTAATATGGAATGAGCTGTAGAGCTTGAGAAAATATCCTGTCAACTGAACACTGTTCTACTCCTCAGTGCAGAATTAAAATACCTCAACTGGCCTGAAAACGAAACCAGGGCCTTGGAATAAGAAACAGGCAACACAGGGCTGGGTAAGAAGAAGAAGAAGAAGAAGAAGAAGAAGAAGAAGAAGAAGAAGAAGAAGATCAGTCTTATATTTACGAGGTATAAAATGTCTTTCATTTTCTCACAATTCATGAACCATGCCATTCTTTTATGGATAAACTATTTTTTTCTATTTATCGGGACTTTTTTTATTTCCGCTGTGGTTGGCGTCAAGGGATACATTATCTGTACCCCTACAGAGGCTATGAACAGCGCAACAATCAAAGAATCTCTACTTGCTTTCTCCTCTTCTAAATACAAAATCATATCCATTTTTCCCTGTACCGCAGAAAATGTGTGAGTCAGATTTAAGAATGTGAAACCTCTGCATTAACGTTGATAGCATGTCTGAGTATTTGGTTGGCGATTCAGGATTTGGTTGCTGAAGTTTTCACTTAAATTAGTTTCTCATTTCCTAGCGTCTCGCGATTGTCCTAGTATTTCACAAACTACTTAGAGAAGACGAACTTGTCCGGAATTACATAAAGAAGCTCAATTAAGTACTTCTCGAGTTAAACACACTTGCATGATATTTCAGAGCCCATTTAAGCCTATTAACGCTCGCTGACACCTTGTAGTATCAGTGTGTATTTCCTATTTATAAGAGCGCTTGGCGTGATATGAATCAAAGAAGAAGAAACCTAGGAGCAGAGTCTTCAAAAATAATATCTTACCAGATATTGTATTCAATTCTATGATCAGTTTAGTGCTGTGCGCTTTTCCTGTTCACAGAAAACAGTTAAAAGTCTTTGGGATAATGATGTGCGTGATCTGTGTTCCAGGGCTATGTATCGAATATTTTGTGAATAATCATGAGTTAGATAAACGTAAGCATTAAAATAATTAGAGCTATAAAGTACTGCCAAGGTATAATGTAAGCAACACCGTTTACTCTATGACACGAGGAATAATTTTTTTCTAGACATGTGAAAATCCAAATTTTCTACTGCTAATAGCAACATATAAGTGAAGAAAGACGGCATAATGCTTTCTTTCTTTCTTTCTTTCTTTCTTTCTTTACAATTTGCTTTACGTCGCACCGACACACTCAGCTCTTATGGCGACGATAGGGCAGGAGAGGGCTGGGAGTGGGAAGGAAGCGACCGTGGTGCAACCTCAGTATTTGCCTCGTGTAAAAATGGGAACTACGGAAAACCATCTTCATGTCTGCGTAAAGTGGGGTTCGAACCCACTATCTTCCGAATGCAAGGTCATTGCTGCGCGCCGCTAACCGCACGCCCAACTCGCACGGTTGCAGTCTCTCTCTGAGTACTAATGAGCTGAACCATACATGTCACAAAATTTCAGTTCATTAAAGTTGAAACAAACTTTAAAAGAAGTTCGGACAATTTTAAAGTTCTAGATGCAACAATGTCAGAATAAACAAAACACGTTTGACATTAGCATTCCAACTCCCGTAAAAACTACAATCTTGTTTTCTGTTTGGCTTAGCTGCTTAAAGAAACGAACAACAGAGACAATCCAGAACAAAATTTATGTGTAATGTTATATGTTCAGTATGCATGCATCTCAAAGAAGAAGAAACCAAGCAATATTTCGACATGCGGTCTTTATTTTCCACAGAAGAATGTCTCCGTCTGGCATTGAGATGGTGAGTTGTCTACGGAAATCCCATTTCACAGACTTTCTCGTGCATAGCTTACGACTTCATTTCTAGGAACCTTCTCGAGAGCCTACGTGACAATAATAATTCCTATTGCTGTTGCAGCACGCACTGTTGTTGTGACTGACGGGTTGCGTTCATATTCTCTCATAGGCGTATCCAATATCATATAAAGTTGATTGCTTCGCTTGTAATATCGACGAATAATTGGCGTTTGCGAAGTGCCTGTCTGATATTGGAATAATACAGAAAAACACGGGGATTTCAACTGTAAACAGTGTTTTTGTTCAGTCCTGATAAAAATAAATGAAAACATCACGCGTATTTTATCACAAGGAAACGACACGAACATCCGACTTAACTCACTGGAACTTTGACTTAGCAACAACCAAGGGTGACATTATAATCACTATTTACAACAGTGGCAGCGATTGGAAATTAGAAGAGTGCGGAGGAGGGGGATGTGTAGAAAACAAGAAAGCATATAGTGGAGGGATAGAGAACAAAACTGAAGGAAAGTAGCTACAAAATGGTAAGATTTTGTTGTTGCTGTTCATCAAAGAAACAATTACACGGTGCTGTGCGAGTCTGCACTACTTGCTGTCGCGCTGAAAAATCAGTTAGATGCGTCAACTGATATTTTCCACCAAGTACGTTTTTAATATTTAAAGAAATGTTAGGAAATAATTAGGTAGTATAGAACAGGAGTTGTAAAAATTGCTTCTTTTAATAATAATGCCTAGGTTTACGTGGCGAAAATTAAATAAAAATATTTTTTCTCCAGAAAGTGGGAGGCCCGTGCCCCCGCCCCGCCTAGTGGCGGCCTCTGATGTTTATAATTATTACTACTAATACTATCTGATGCTTATACAGAATAATAAAGAAAAAGGTTGGTGGCAAGTTTACGGAACAAGAAGTGGCTCCTGATGGGAGATCCAGTTTTGAGATCGGAATTCGACAAAGCACTGAGAGACCTAAATAAGAACAAGGCACTTGGAATTGATGACATATCCTCGGAATTATCGTCAGGCTTACGAGAAGCCATCACTGAGCGAGCTGGCCATGGAGTTAGGGGTGTGCAGTTGTGAGCTTGCTTTCGGAAGATAGTGGTTTCGAACCCCACAGTCCGCAACCCTGAGGATCTTTTTCCATGTTCTCCCCATTTTCACACCAGGCAAATGCTGGGGCTGTACCTTATTTACGACCACTGTCGCTCCATTCCCACTCCGGCCCGTTCCTATCCCATCGTCGCCGTAAGTCCTAACTGTGTCGGTCCGACGTACGGCCAATTCTAAAAAAAACCAAACCGTTCATGGCGAGGTCATTCCATTTAGCGTGTAAGATGTATGGCACAGAAGAAGTGCCATCCGATTTTAGACAGAATGCTGTTATACCTATTCCGAAAAAATCAGTTGCTGACAAGTGCGAAAACTACCACAATATTAGTTTAGTATCTCACTCTTGGAAAGTTTTAACTCGTATTACAGAAGAATGGAAAGATAAGTTGAAACTGAGTTTGAAGAACATCAGTTTAACTTCATACTAAATGCAAGAAGAAGCGAAGCAACCCTGACTTTACGTCTGATCTTAGAGGATCGAATTAAGGGAAAGCCCACGTACATGCATTCGTTGATCTAGAAAAGGCGTTCGAGAATGTTGATTGGACGAAGCTGTTTGAGACAGCGATTAGACCCCGAGAAAGAAGGATCATCTACAATCTGTACAAAAGTCAGTCTACGGTGTTAAGTATCGAAGGTTATGAATAAGATGCAGTTATTCAGAAAGGAGTGGTGTAAGGCTCAAGTTTATCCCCCCTCCTTTCAGTGTTTATGTAGAACAGGCGATAAAAGAAATCAAAGCGCTGCCAAAGGAAATCACAATCCAAGGAGAGGAAATCAAAATTCTGAGTTTTGCCGATGATATTATTACTTTATCTGAGTCTGCAGAAGATCTTCAGAAATTGCTCTTTGGTATGGACAGAGTCTTGGAGGAGGAGTACAAGATGAAAATAAATGAGTCCAAAACAAAGGTAATGGAATGTAGTCGATCGAAGTCAGGTGAAGCAGGAAATATTAAATTAGGAAATGAAGTCATAAAGGAAGTAGACGAATATTGTTACTGACGATGGCAGAAGTAAGGAGGATATAAAATGCAGACTAACACTGCCGGCCAGGTGTGAGGTGGCTTATCGGTTCTTTTGTTGTATAATTTCAAAGAAGTTGGATATTATTAATAATAATGTTATGTTGTTTTACGTCCCACTAACTACTCTTTTACGGTTTTCGGAGACGCCGAGGTGCCGGAATTTAGTCCCGCAGGAGTTCTTTTACGTGCCAGTAAATCTACCGACACGAGGCTGACGTATTTGAGCACCTTCAAATACCACCGGACTGAGCCAGGATCGAACCTGCCAAGTTGGGGTCAGAAGGCCAGCGCCTTAACCGTCTGAGCCACTCAGCCCGGCAAGTTGGATATTTACCGAACACTTTCCCTAATATATTATTCCATTCCCTAATACTCCAACTTATCCTGCTGGATTCCAACTTTATCTCCGTATTATATTTTTGTAAACTGCACTCAAGCTCCACGCCATTCCTCCACTGACAGCTCCCAACATCCTGTTTAAAGGAGCACCTTCATGTGTTGAAGGCGTACGAACTCGGGACGTTGAGTACACATAAAAACTGTCAAGCGGAATTATTATTATTATTATTATTATTATTATTATTATTATTATTATTATTATTATTACGACTTCCATAGATGCCCTCAATAGCTTGTATAATATGTTTCGACTCTCCTAGCAGGAGCAATTTCCCTATCAATGCCCCCTGCTGACCTTGCCGAAGGCTTTTTCTAAACCTACAGCAATTATGTGTAATTTTCTTCCTTTTCGTTTAAAATATTTATCTCGTATTGTTTTTACAATCATAATGTTCTTCCACCTTTCCTGAAACCACTTTCTTGTTTGGAGAGGATTGAAAATTCTCCCGCCCACTTCATTGGCCTATTGGCCAAACTTCCTCTATATAATTGACTCAGAGAGTCAAGTAACGTTATACTTCCATAATTATTTGGATTATTTCTTTCACCAGGAGCTTTGTAAATTAGACGTATTACAATAATCTGTCATGTCTTAAGAAATTCCGAAGACTCAAATACCTTACTGAATAATTTAACTAAGATTTCCAATATTTGCTCAATTTTTACTGCTTCTTCCCCGTGGAGTTCTATCGAACCGTCCTTCCACCACATCACTCTGACAGAAAGCCCATTGTTCCTGATTCTTCCCAGTATGGGAGGTAGTTGTACATGTTTCCCGGTATGGGATCCTGTCCACAATGAAATATGCTATGTTGTTGCTGCATTTCCTGCACAAGGAATTGTTCTTCTGCGGGGAATTAATTATCTCAGCATGTGGCTTGGGTTTAAAAAATGAAAGTCAAAGGTCCCTTTCCTCAAGATCGGAATGTCGCCTACACATGCCCATATGCTATGGCCTTACATGGAGCTTCGTCCGAGCGCTGGAGGATGACCTCTGGAGCAGCATCTAGCAACTACGGAAGTGAAGTCTCGTGGTGATATGAAGCGAAATGACTTCTCCCTCCACCGTTAACCGGAAAATATTGTATGTTCGTTAACTAAGAATCATTTGGACGGTATCCCTTATACATTTTCCTTACAAAGTGCTATTCCTTTCGCCGTTCAGTCTGCAAGCCTCGGTGTATGAACTAAACGCCTTCACAATCATCTGCTGCGAAATGTCTCTGTGGCTTCCATTAGTTACAAAGCAAAGCAAAGCAAACCCCATGGGGCAACAGCGTCGAAGGGCCTTGACCTACCGAGCAACCGCTCCTCAGTCTGAAGACCTGCAGATTACGAGGTGTCGTGTGGTCAGCACGACGATTCCTCTCGGCCGTTGTTCTCGGCTTTCTAGACCCGTGCCGCTATCTCACCGTCAGATAGCTCCTCATTTGTAATCACGTAGGCTGAGTGGACCTCGAACTAGCTTCCCCTGTGGGTGGGGCAGTAGAATAACACCCACAGTATCCCATGCCTGTCGTAAGAGGCGACTAAAAGGGGCCTCAGGGGCTCTGAACTTGGGAGCGTGGGTTGGCGACCATGGGACCCTCAGCTGAGTCCTGGCATTGCTCCCACTTACTTGTGACAGGCTCTTCACTTTCATCTACCTGTCCGACCTCCCTTGGTCAACTCTTGTTCTTTTCCGACCCCGATGGTATTAGAGCACTCGAGGCCTAGGGAACCTTTCGTTTTCACGCCCTTCGTGGCCCTTGTCTTTCTTTGGTCGCTATCTTCATTTTTCGTAATGTCGGATCCCTTCCATTGTTCTCTGATTACATAGAGGATGGTTTTCTAGTTGTTCTTCCTCTTAAAACAATATTCAACACTACCACCACCTCCAACCAGCCCTCAGATACAGGTAAATATCCCTGACCTTGCCGGGAATCGAACCCGGAGCCTCCAGGTAAGAGGCATTATTCCACACCGCTTAATCTTAAATAATTACAAGCTGTGTTAGTAACCATTTGCGTCTCTTCCCCTCCATGGCGTAATGGTCCCTCATACATCCTTTACTCACATGATCGAAGCAATAGGTTTACGGCTAAAACCCTTCAGGTTCCACAACATCGTAAGTTGTTTATTATCACTGCCCTCTCCATTATACAACTACCTACTACTACTACTAAACTCAGAAAAAAAAACCCTCAAATACCGCTATATATCCATTTATTATGCCGAATAAGTGAATTTTCACCAAATTAATTTGTTTTGTCTCTGAAATTTTAGAAGAAGAATGTAATCTTCTTCTTTATCTGTTTACTCTCCAGGGTCGGTTTTCCCTCGGACTCAGCGAGGGATCCCACCTCTGCAGCCTCAAGGGCAGTGTCCTGCAGCTACAGACTCTGGATCGGGGGATACAACTGGGGAGGATGGACAGTACCTCGCCCACGCGGCCTCACCTGCTATGCTGAACAGGGGCCTTGTGGAGGGATGGGAAGATTGGTAGGGATAGACAAGGAAGAGGGAAGGAAGCGGCCGTGGCCTTCAGTCAGGTACCATCCCGGCATTTGCCTGGAGGAGAAGTGAGAAACCAGGGAAAAACGCTTCCAGGATGGCTGAGGTGGGAATCGTACCCACCTCTACTCAGCTGACCTCCCGAGGCTGAGTGGACCCCGTTCCAGCCCTCGTATCACTTTTCAAATTTCGTGGCAGAGCTGGGAATCGAACCCGGGCCTCGAGGGTGGCAGCTAATCACACTACACCACAGAGGTGGACAGAAGAATTTAATCTCAGTATGAATCTCAAGTTATTTTATGTGTTCTGTCTGACTTCTTGGCTGAATGGTCAGCGTGGAGGCCTTCGATTTAGAGGGGTCCCGGGTTCGATTACCGGCCGTTTCCGGGATTTTAATCGTGTCTGATTAATTCTTCTGGCTCGGGGACTGGGTGTTTGGTTTTATCCCAACAATTTCCTCTTCATATTCAGACAACGTACCACACAACCAACCAACATAGAAACACGCAATAGTGATTACATCCTTCCAAATATAATTGCGTCAGGAAGGGCATCCGGCCATAAAACAGTACCAAATACACAACGTCGCTGCCGTGCCAAAACCGCGAATGTGACAATGCTTTTCTTATCCATTATTTTCCTTAGGACTGGTCACGTCTTGCGGGCTGTCTATACCATTGAAAAGGGGTAGATCTCTTGTGTGGAATTGTATCTGTGCCAACACCTTCTTCTTCTTCTTTAGGCGCCTTTTCCTAGCAGAGGTTGGCGGTCCACATAGCCAGCTCTGGACGTGATGTTGCAGCATGGAAAGTATCTTCTGAAGTGCAGTTGTGCCATCTTCGGATGTCCTTCAGCCATGAATTCTTCCTCCTGCCAACAGACCTTTTCCCCTTCAATGATGAGTTGTAATAGCCGGTACTTCTCGCCTCTCATAATGTGCCCTAGATATTGTTTTTTTCTTTTTTTAATAGTAAGTAATAGTGCGTTTTGTTTCTTCATGCGATGAAGGACTTCGTCATTTGAAATTTTCAGCACCTAAGGTATTCGGAGTAGGCGGCGATATAGATACATTTCAAAAGCATCAATTCTTTTTTCTAGATTTTGTTCAAGGGTCCAGCTTTCACATCCAAAGAGAAAAATGGAGAATACATAGCACCGAATCATTCGCATTCTTAATTGCACACTTAGATCCGATTTTGTAAATAGCTGTTTCATGCTAAAAATTGCCTCCTGGCCTGTTCTATTCTATATTTTATCTCTATCTTGGAATCGCATTCCTCATCTAGCACAGTACCCAAGTATTTGAAGGAGGATACTTGTTCAATCTTACTGCCGTTTATTGACAGGGTTGCTGGAATTTTTCTTTTAGAGAAGACTAACAACTTTGGTCTTGGAAGCGTTGACAAACATGCCAAACTCTTCTTCGTATCATCAGCCATTGAATCCTGTGGTTCATGACCTCGATTTTATTAAAGAGTTTAGCCAACGGATTGTTCGTATTTCTGGAGATACAAGATCAACAATATTCCCTGTTCAGCGCTTTCCAGCGTGGGAGTGTCTCATCTGTTCTCGGGACACTGTCACCTGGAAAAGAGCTGGATGAGCTTTTCCTCCTTTAAGAAGACATTAATTTAAATTTTAAAAAAATCGTAGGTAGCTCGAGTTGACACCCATGTGTAACCTGCGCGTCTTTGCAGATGGTGCCTAGCTAGGATGAAATCCAATGTAGAGCCAGCACAAACACCCAGTCAACGAGCGAGAGGAAAGTTCAAACGTGACCGTACAAGCAATCGAACTTCGAATGCCCTGGACTAAAATAGTAATAACAATGCTATTTGCTTTACGTCCCACTAACTACTTTTTTCGGTTTTCGGAGACGCCGAGGTGCCGGAATTTTGTCTCGCAGGAGTTCCTTTAGGTGCCAGTAAATCTACCGACACGAGGCTGACGTATTTGAGCACCTTCAAATACGACCGGACTGAGCTAGGTTCGAACCTGCCAAGTTGGGTCCAGAAGGCCAGCGCCTCAACCGTCTGAGCCACTCAGCGCGGCCCCTGGACTAAAGGCTCGAGCTGGACTACACATACAGGAAGTCCGGTAAACTGTAGGAGAATGGAACGTGTCTGAACAGCAAACGTAATACAGTTTGGAAGACATAGCCTTTGAAACTGTGGTGAAAGTGAGGAGCTGGCAACGCTTGTGATACGGACCCTGCTTGTCATGCGCTTGTCTGTTGTTCAATCAATCAATCAATCAATCAATCAATCAATCAATCAATCAATCAATCAATCAATCAATCAATCAATCAATCAATCAATCAATCAATCAATCAATCAATCAATCAATCAATCAATCAATCGATACTGATCTGCATTTAGGGCAGTCACCCAGGGGGCAGATCCCATATTTGTTCTTTACCTAGTCCTTTCTTACATAACCGCAAAGAATTTGGAAATTTATTGAAGATCTGCCTTTGTAAATTATTCCAATCCTTAACTCCCCTTCCTATAAACCAATATATGCCCCAATTTATTTTCTTGAATTGCCACTTCATCTTCATATTGTGATCAATATGATCAATACTTTTAGAAACACCACTCAAACGTATCCGTCTAATAATGTCATTCTACGCCATCTCTCCACTGACAGCTCGGAACATACCACTTTGTCGAGCAACTCGTCTCCTTTCTTCCAAGTCTTCCCAGCCCAAATTTTCCAGCATTTAAGTAACGTTACTCTTTTGTCGGAAACCATCCAGAACAAATCCAGCTGATTTCTTTGGATTTTTCCAGATCTCAAATCAAGTAATGGTGGTGAGGGTCCCATACACTGGAACCATACTCTAGTTGGGGTCTTATCACAGACTTATATACCCTCTCCTTTACATCCTTATTACAACCTATAAATATCCTCATAATCATGTGCAGAGATCTGCAACCTTTATTTACAATCATATTTATGTGATTACTCCAGTGATCTTTCCTTATATTAATACCTAGGTACTTAACAGTGATTCCCAAACGGAACTTTCACCCCATCAACGCAATATTTAAAACTGAGAGGACTTTTCCCATCCTTGAAACTCACAACCTGACTGTTAACGCCGTTTGTCATCATACCATTGCCTGCTGTCCATCTCACAACATGGTCGAGGTTTTTTTGCCGTCACTCACAATCTTATAACTTATACAGCAGGCCACTCCCAGAAGATGGGTGGACTAGATCAAAGACACAACTCATACACCTCTTCGGGAAAGAAGCAGAAGAAAGCAGAAGACCGTAGACAGTGGTGAAGTCCGTTGAATAAGAAAATAAGCATGGCATCACGATACTCAGACATGATTTAAGTGACTGAGAAGAAGAATGGTACAATAAATTTAAGGAAATATTGTCCAAGCAGTATCCCTTATAAAACTGTGTAGAATAGTGCACATTTAAAGTAGGCTCTGGGAGAGCCTATGCAGCCTAATTGGGTCGTATTCATGAACGTGACTTTGACTTCGACTTACGTAAGTTCACTTAGTTGAGTTTCGTGGAAGTCTGTTTCTTAGACGCAACTTTTACAAAGTAGACTCTGGCGTAAGTAGACTTTGGTAAGTTACGATGTGAAGAATTAGATATGAAGTTGACAGTAAAAATAATGGAAGAGCAGTGTAGCATCTCCCATCACTCAATGTTTTTTCTTAATAAAGTGGTAGAAGAAGAAGAAATTCAGCTGTTTCCTGCGTTATAGATCGCATTGGATTCTAAACTCAATCCAATCCAGTTAATACAGTTAATTCTTATTTCTCGACGATGGATGGAAAGAAAAAATTGGCAGCCTTCAACAACTATGAAAGGGAGGTGTTACTAGAACTAGTGAAAGAGAAGAAAGATATAACTGAAAACGAAATCAATAAACTTCACCTTGTGGTCGACTATGCCCTGATAATTGAAACTAAAAATCCCTTTCCTATTACGGAAAACTTCAGCATGGTTGCCACCTGGACTTATTATTGGTACATGGGTGCAATCAATAGCTCCAACCACTCCAGGGAAACGGGATCTTTCATACACACGTCGCGTATTATTTCGACATTCAGCTTCATTTGGGAACGAAACGAACTGTGGTCTCTTTCGGGCAGTCAGGATCGATATTCGATATTTTTTTGATTATTCTACATACTGAGGGCTGGCTTACTCCTCGTAAATCAGCGGAATCAATTTGGAAGTTACCTGAAAACCACGGAAGTGTGAAAGACTATTGTATTTACAACAAGAATGCATTAATCTGTACTGATCATCCCTTAACCTAAATAGATAACACGATGAGAGAAAGTGCAAAAACTTTGCGCTATAGTAACAATAATTTTACTCTTACTTGTAGCATAATATCTTAACGACCGGGAGATTTGTCCGTGCGGTTTGGGGGGCCAGGCTGTGAGCTTGCATCCGGGAGATAGTGGGTTCGAACCGCACTGTCGGCAGCCCTGAAGATGGTTTCCCGTGGTTTCCCATTTTCACACCAGGCAAATGTGGGGACTGTACCTTAATTAAGGCCACGGCCGCTTCCTTCCCATTCCTTGTTCTTTCCTATCCCATCGTCGCCATAAGACCTATCTGTGTCGATGTGACGTAAAGTTTAAAAAAAAAATTCTTAACGAAATTAGCAACTGTATTATTGGAGGTATGGGTGATCCTTGATTATTATATTTCTGTAATTCGCTTTCAAACATCGTTAGTACATCTAATACTATACGTTTCTCGAATCTATATCGTTTTCTGAACTCATTTTCTTTATTTAATTCAATTGGGTTTCGTGCATCTCTTTATAACACGCCGAGGATTAGGCACAAGATACTGAATAATTTCCTGGATCTCTTCAATTTCGTCTACAAATTTAACTACACCAGCAAGATCTGCCATTTTATTATTTTTCTGATCTCAGAGTCTACTTAAGTACGGAACATCGGCGACTTGGAAGTAAGTCGCCATCTAAGTTTACTTACCTCCAAGTAGCGATTATGAAATGGAAATGGCGACTTACCGCCTTCTAAGTCTAAGTCAAAGTCTCGTTCATGAATACGACCCTACTAGCGCCACTGCGGTCGGAAGGAAGTGAGACGGGAGGAAGCTGGCACAAGTAAGAGAAAGTTGTACGAGACTGCCGGGGGGCGAGTGGTCGCCACGCTTCTTGAAAATTTGGGAGTCTCGGACAGAAGGGAGGGGACGGCAGCGGGTTCGACGGTTGCAGAGAGGGTCTCGAACTTGCCACGGCTCTGCATTCGGGAGATGGAGAGGGGATGGTCCCCACTGTCCGCTGTCCTGAGAATGGCTTTCCGTGGTTTTCCATTCTCCTGCACTAAGGCGAATGCCGAGATAGTTCCTAGTATTGGCCAATCATTTCCAAACTGTAGTCCGCGCACCTCTGGGTGGCCGTGACTGTAGCTCTAGGGGTTCGCAATATTATTATTATTATTACAACTTCCCCCATGCGGAGGCTGCCACAAGGACAAAGTATGTCGACTACACAGTATTTTGTCTTCTAAGTTACTATTGACTTTGCTAGTGTGCCAGGTAGAAGACTTCTTTGTGTAAATGAGTTAAACTAAACTTTCGAAGAAAAGTCCTAAATTACACGAATAAAATCAAACATGGTATAATTACAAAATTCTGTTTTTGTTTACTGAATACAGTGTAATGTTCTGTGGCTAAGGCTCCTTGAGCATGCGCGCTATGTGCTCAGGGGGCCTCAGACACAAAAAGTTTGGGAAACCCTGGTATAGACCACGGCCGCCAACCCCTCACCTTCTCCGAGCATCTCCTTCATCGCAACAAATCTCCTGGCCTGAGAGACGGTGTCACCCTCTAAGAGGCCCGCTTTCCCCTCGAGGGTAGGAATGAAAACATTTAGTAGTAGTAGTAGCAGGCAGCAGTCCAACTGAGCTGTTGTAAGCAGGTACACACCAGGGAGTAAAGAATACAGGGAGCTGCCCGCTACACTACTCTCTGTGGCTATCGCTTGAAGCCAACGGCCACGCCCCCCATGGTTACCAAAACATGGCAGTTCTTATGTTGTGGATATATACAAAGTAAGACATTTTCTCGGGAGTAGGGAAACTTCGAATCGCTCAATTAAGTAGAATCGTTTCAAATTAACACGGCGATTAACTGTAACAAAATTTTCTGGCAAACAGACCTATTAACGCTTTTTTTACTAAGCTCTAAGAAAGCGTTTCTTATGACCCGCAGCCTTAAATCTACCCTCTCGCTAGTTGAATATCGGTACTAAAAACCCAGTATATTAAAAACAGTAGATGCAAACCTTCACCACATATCAGTAACGATAAGGAATAGGCTATTAATAATGACATACCGCAATCTGAATGCTTTAGGGGAATGTGCAATAAATCACCAAACTGGGCTTAGCAACATTGCTTACGGTACTACATATTTTGGAGTGGTGGTGGTGGTGGTGATTGTTTTAATAGGAAGTAAAACCATCAAGTAAACCGTCCTCTGACAAAAGTGGAAACAATGCAGGACTCAGCTAAGGGCCCCTTGGACGCCAACCCACACTCCGAAGTTAAGAGACCCTTAGGCCCTTAATCGCCTTTTACGACACGTGATGGTGATTATTGTTTTAAGAGGGAATACAACTAGGCAACCATCCACTATTAACACTAATCAGAGAGAAATGAAGATATCGGCCAAAGAAAGACAAGGGCCATGAAGGCCGAGAAAATGAGACTCCCTAGCCCTCGAATCCTCGTATAGCCTCGGGGTCGAAAAAGAGCAAGAGTTGATCATCGGAGGTTGGATATGATAGAGTAAAATTAGCCTGGCAAAAGTAAGTGGAAGGAATGCCAGGACTCAGCTAACGGCCCCGTGGTTGCAACCATGCTCCTAATCTGAGAGCTGCTGGGGTCCCTTTCAGTCACCTCTTACGAAAAGCAGGGGATATCGTGGGTGTTGTCCTACTAACCCCAACTCCCCAGGGACTTTTACGACAGGCAGGGGATACCGTGGGCCTTATTCTACGGTACAGGATGTGCAACTGGGCAACCATCCTCTATTAACACTAATTAGGAGGAAAAATAGAAGGGATCCGACACTTCGATAAATGAAGGTATCGGGCAAAGGAAGACAAGGGCCACGAAGGGCGTGAAAATGAAAAACTCCCTAGGCCTCGAGTGTACTAATTCTGTAGGTAAGAAGGGTTCGCTTTAAAAATAGTAGGTACTGCATTCACCTTCAAAACAACTTTCTTTATGCACCGATCAAATAATTCCGGTTTGAAATGTGCTGAATATATCCTGGTGTAAGGGGAAGGTATCCAATTTTCCCTTCTAATGGCTTTAATCCACTCCGCTCTCCTTTCTTCATGAACAGGAAAACTCAAGAAAATTGACGATAAACAACAAGTCTAACCTAAAACTTCTTACAAAAAGTGGGCGGTACTTCTGAGACTCCGAAACACAATGGAGGTAAATGTACTGAACTACATACTGTACTTAGAATATTAACTGTGAAATGTTATTCCAGGAATATCTTTGGATTTCGGATTCTTGCAACCGTATGCACAACGCGACATTGTAAAAGCTACATCAACTAAATATTAGTATCTCTTTTACCTTTTAGCGTGTCGTACAGTGTTAGCATCTGAAAATTCCCGCAATTACAATTAGCGTACACCGTATTCACTTCAATGAGCTGTGATAGATTTGATTATCAAAAAAGAGCATGCGTTCTCGCGCCTATTTACGCCCACGCCCCCTATGTAGACCACTGTCAACGGGCTTCACTCTCAGAGCTCCAAGGCATCTCCCTGTATTCTTTACTCCCTGGTACACACAGTGTAGTACCAAGTGAAAGTAGGAAGAGGAACAACAGAACGAAAAGACATTCTCAAAACCCGAGTTACATTTCAACCATTTTCCTCAGTCTTTAGCATCACCAGCAGGTCGGACATTGACAGATCTTTATTCCTGTTGACGGAAGTGCACGATAAAAATAAACCTGGGCAAACACGGCAAAAGGAGGAAGGCTCTGTGGCTCAGGCGGCAGCGCGCTGACCTCTAACTGGGTTCCGTGGTTCAAACCCCGGTCACTCCATTGGAGATTTGTGCTGGACAAAGCGGAGGCGGGACAGACTTTCTCTGGGTACTCCGGTTTTTCCTGTCATATTTCATTCCAGCAACACTCTCCAGTATCATTTCATTTCACCTGCCATTCATTAATCATTGCCTTAGAGAAGTGCGACAGGTTTCGGCAACCACCACAATTCCTATCCTCGCCGCTAGATTCATTCCATCCCTGACCCGGTCGAACAACTGGAAACAGGCTGTGGATTTTCAAACACAGCAAAACGAAAGAGGAAAGGATAAAGGCCCATACAGTTGATGAGAAACAGGGACTGCGCGACGAATACAGAAACCGAGCGAGTGGCTACGCGGTAGGTCAGGGTGACTTCGAAACTTGCACTCGATAGATAGTGGGTTCACACCCCACTGTCGGCAGCCCTGAAGATGCTTTTCCTTGGTTTCCCATTTTGACAGGTGCGGCTGTACGTTAATTATAGCCACGTTCATCTCCTTCTCAAAATTAATTAATTAATTGAAACTCACCCACAGATTTCCCAACAAGAGACTGGACTTACTCTGCCATCTGCCACACTAAAATACAACGCCAAAATTGCCACACAGGCAGCCTAAATCCCACAGCCGCCATCAGACGTGTGACGTAAAACAAACAGCAAAAGGAAAAGGAACACAGTAGGAGTTTGCTGTGGAACCTTTCTTTACGGACATTCCTCGAATACAGGCAGACTTTCATTCGCAACTGAAATAATAATACTAATAATTATTACCGTGATTTCCGTGGTTCACAGAGGTCTAAGAAGGTGCTGGGGTGAAAAGATCAGAACATAAGTTAAAGCACCAATTTTTTGAAATTTTGTTTCCTTTTCTTCTGAGTTTAAAATTTGATAGATACTCTGAATAAGCAACAACAAATGACCGTCAACAATGAGCTCGTTAGCTCCCACAATAACAATGACATAAAGTCAAAAATCTGGGACAATGGAGAAGATCATCGACACAATAGTAGCTCTCAAGATACACTATTACAAGTGCTCCACTAGGAGAGTGGGCTACAAAAGTTACTACAGTCCAGCCTCTCAGAAGTACAAGTTTCTTGACAAATTTTACACTAGATAATTTTCAAAAAACTGCGTTTACTGTAATATCTGCTGGACACACTCGTCTATAAATAGTGACACTTTAAACAGGGGCAAGGGCTTAAGGTTCAAAACGATCGGCCATGAACAAAATGCGAAACACTTACACTCCTCTTGAAAGACACTTAAAATCCTACATGAGGGGTGAGTAGATGCGAAATATTAAGTACCAAAATAGTTTGCAGAATTTAGACTTTTAGAAAAACTTAGTCACCCCCATACAAAGTCGAGAGGGAATTAATAGAGGGTGAACAATCTTTATTTACATATTTCCCAGCAGGGATTTGAACACAGGCCTTAGACTTGCCAAAAATGTACATTTAAACAGAAACTTTAGAATTTTACATTAAGAAAAGTTTGAAACCTTCCCCTCAAGTTAACTGTCTGGATCTATTACATATTAAGAGATGTCTGTCATTACCTTGAGTTCCGACGGCGGCAAGGCTGCCCCTGCCTCCTATCGCGCCGTACACACACACACACACATACGAGACCGGAGAGATGAAGATGACAATACGGCTCTAAAGCGCCCAGCTTTTATAGCAACTCAGAGGGGAAAGTTCCAGAACTCTCTTGAGCTACGCAGAATGCCTGTACACATCCCCAATTTTAATGGGCTAGAGAAATATACACAAAATTCCTGATTGGTTAATAACTTAAGGAAGAAGGAAGCCGTATTAGCGCTGATATCCTTAGCACATAAAAAACAATCTACAAACACTTAAGGTTTACAAACATTAAAAACTGAAAATTCCCTTAAAGGGCAATTGTCCGTAATCCCGCCAGAGTGAGGACGTAGGCCGATAGCAGAGATTTCTAAAGGTTAAAAATCCAACTATCTTGTGATACATACTTCAGGATTCACAGCACAGATGTCTTTCCAGAAGGCGCGCACTTCAACGGTGTACCCGCGGTGTAATAATAATAATAATAATAATAATAATAATAATAATAATAATAATAATAATAATAATAATAATAATAATAATAATAATAAATTGAACTCTCGTTTACGAACACAGAGAGTGCTTTATCTCTCGACTACAGACAGAGCGGTGATTTCTAGACGTAATACATTGTTTGTTTGTAGCTCCCAAGCTACACAGGTGTAGTTGAAAACGAGTCAGTTGATAGGGCTGCCAAGCAGGCGGTTACATTGTCCCCCCCCCCCCCCCCCGTTGCCTTACAAGGTTCCATTCAGCGATATCATTCTCAGTTGGGACATTTGGGAGATGGAGTGACAGGCCACCCATCTTTCATATAAGCTGAGAACGATTAAAGGATCTGCGAAGGTACGGAAGACTTCCCTTCGGGTTTCATGGAGAGAAGCAGTGGTATTATGCCGTCTTCGGATCGACCACGGTATGGTAGCGCACTCCTACTTATTGAAGGGAGAAACTCCCCCGGTGTGTACTTGCGACGGACATCTGACCTTAAGGAGTGCGTGGATCTGGCCGTAGTCTAAACTTCCGAGTACCGTCTCCCTCATTCTACGATATTGGGTGAATCTGTGCTCACCAGGAAACTGCTAAACAAATGCATCGCGTCCCCGTCGAGTCGACTCGTACTTAAAATTACTGTCTCTCCATGTTAACAGTTGAGATTCAGACTGGCGATTCATGCTTTGGAGGTCGAACATGCTGCACGCTCCTTGCAAAGAACTACGCGCGCGCCTCCCGTACAGCTGCTTAAGTCTCGGACAGTACAAACGCCGCTGGACGATCTGGGTTTGAGGGTTAGAAACGTCATTCCAGAATTAATACCACATTTGTGCTTATTTTACGTCATGTGTATAACTTATTTCCTATACATCAGCGTTAAGCAAGCTCATACAACCGCCAAAACTTGTGTGAAAGAGACACATTTAAGAGCTTTAATATCTGGAGACAACTGTAGCCACTCTATTACTGCAATTTGCTATACTCTAAAGTACTGTATTTGTGCTTATCTATACATTTTGTGTCTCATCATCATCCAAGTCCGCCTCTGTGGTGTAGTGGTTAGCGTGATTAGCTGCCACCCCCGGAGGTCCGGGTTCGATTCCCGGCTCTGCCACGAAAATTTGAAAAGTGGTACGAGGGCTGGAACGGGGTCCACTCAGCCTCGGGAGGTCAACTGAGTAGAGGTGGGTTCGATTCCCACCTCAGCCATCCTCGAAGTGGTTTTCTGTGGTTTCCCACTTCTCCTCCAGGCGAATGCCGGGGTGGTACCTAACTTAACGCCACGGCCGCTTCCTTCCCTCTTCCTTGTCTATCCCTTCCAATATTCCCATCCCTCCACAAGGCCCCTGCTCCGCGTAGCAGGTGAGGCCGCCTGGGCAAGGTACTGGTCATTCTCCCCAGTTGTATCCCCCGACCAAGAGTCTGAAGCTCCAGGACACTGCCCTTGGGCGGTAGAGGTGGGATCCCTCGCTGAGTCCGAGGGAAAAGCCGAACCTGGAGGGTAAACAGATGATGACGATCATCATCCAACATCTTAACTCGACAATCTCATATTTGTATATTTTAATCTTAATGTTATGTTATAATTGTATGGGAGCTTTCTAATGAATTGTACAATTTATGTTTACGGCTGATGATGACCGCGAACAGGGTCGAAAGTGGTGCCAAATAAATATTTAACTGTAATGTAAAACTGCAATGCAAAACTATGTTGTATTGAAATGTGGAATTGTAAAATTGTACTTATATATGTGTTATAAGATAGACTCTGTATCACATAAATGGGATTGTAAATAAAGGGTGCAGATCACTGCACATGGTTAAAAGGGTGTTTAGGGGTTGTACTAAGGATGTAACGGAGAGGGCATATAAGTCTCTGGTAAGACCCCAACTAGGGTATGGTTCCAGTATATGGAACCCTCACCAGGATTACCTGATTCAAGAACTGGAAAAAATCCAAAGAAAAGCAGCTCGATTTGTTCTGGCTGATTTCCAAGAAAAGAGTAGCGTTACAAAAATGTTGCAAAGTTTGGGCTCGGAAGAATTGGGAGAAAGGAGACAAGTTGCTCGACTAAGTGGTATGTTCCGAACTGTCAGCGGAGAGATGGCGTGGAATAACATTAGTAGACGAATAAGTTTGAGTGGCGTCTTCAAAAGTAGGCAAGATCACAATATGAAGATAAAGTTGGAATTCAAGAGGACAAATTGGGGCAAATATTCATTTATAGGAAGAGGAGTTAGGGATTGGAATAACTAACCAAGGGAGATGCTCAATAAATTTCCAATTTCTTTGAAATCATCTAAGAAAAGGCTAGGAGAACAACAGATAGGGAATCTGCCACCTGGGCGACTGTCCTAAATGCAGATCACTGGTGATTGATTGATTGATTGATTGATTGATTGATTGATTGATTGATTGATTGATTGATTGATTGATTGATTGATTGATTGATTGATTGATTGATTGATTGATTGATTGATTGATTGATTGATTGATTGATTGATTGATTGATATACTAGTTACTTCTTGTCTGTTTTTGGAAAAGATTGCAAGTAGCAATAACTGTTTTTGTTTTTTCACTTTTGATTCGATCTTAAATGTTTTCCTGTATCTTCAAGTATTATTATTATTATTATTATTATTATTATTATTATTATTATTATTATTATTATTATTATTATTATTATTATTATTAATCGGATTTCTGGCCTCATTTTAAACATTTCACTTCAACTCTTTCTAGCTTGTGTGTACACAATGTCACTGTTTTATTGGTCATATAAATCGATAGTTTATCAATGAGTGATATTTGATACGGTAATATAATTTCGTGTGGCTATTTCTAGCCGAGTGCAGCCCATGCAAGGCAGACCCTCCAATGAGGGCGGGCGGCATCTGCCATGTGTAGGTAACTGCATGTTGTTGTGGTGGAGGATAGTGTTATGTGTGGTGTTTGAGTTGCAGGGATGTTGGGGACAGCACATACACCTAGCCCCCAGGTCACTGGAATTAACCAATGAAGGTTAAAATCCCCGACCCGGCCGGGAATCGAACCCGGGACCCTCTGAACCGAAGGCAGTACGCTGACCATTCAGTCAACGAGCGGACAGTGATATTTGATGAAAAATATGATTCAAAAGCGTTTTTGTTCTTATAATAATTTTATGCGTTCTCCAACTATTATTCACATGTATAATACGAAGTGATTTTGTAAGTATTTCGTTATTTCGGATTTAATTTCCCTAGAAAAAGTTGTCATTAATTTTTTTAGATAACAGGTTTTGGGAAACAGTTGTGAAAATAGAAGAGGAAGATGAATGACCAGTTAGTTGCTGGGTTATTGTATGAGACATTTTTGGACAATTTTTAATCTCTTTAGCCACATATTTTCAACTTTTATGTCATACAGTATTATGACATAGAGTTCAGATCATTAATTATTATTATTATTATTATTATTATTATTATTATTATTATTATTATTATTATTATTATTATTATTATTATTATTATTATTATTATTATTAGGCAGTCTGAATTAGTTATAAAAGGTTGCATATAAAGGATACTTGAACGATTTGCATGTACTGTAGGAACTGTATCTACAGACATAAATGAAAATACTTCACTTACGAAGAGGACGATCCTAGAACTTGGTGCGTAGTTCCCTGACTCCATGCCACCTGACGTCACTAACAGGTAAAAAAAACAATCGAAGACGGTGAGGAGCCGCGACAGCAACAGCTTGTGCAGTCGCGGTGAAACAGTGAGAGTGGTTGGATGGTGGGCTGGCGGGATGTGGTTAGTGTAGCAAATAGCTGGGATGTGTTCTAATAAACTCTGTCAATACGAAAACCGATCTGTGTGCAAGACCTGAAACCTAGAGTGTGCAACGGCCGTTCTTTGTGTCCTTTAATTATTATCTCCTGCTCGCTGTTTTGTGGAATATTAGCTCAAGGTAAGTCTAGAAAACGTTCTTATAAATTGTTATATTTAAGAAATAACCGGCCACATTTCCTCGTGGGGAGCCGGCGCGACTGACAAGCGGCCTGCTTTCGCTCGCCCTTAAGTTCAAGGCCTCAGTTCAGAGTCAGTAAATACTCTTATTAACTGGCGACTTCAATGCTAGGTTGTGCCACTAGCAGAATTACTATTTTGTTAACTAAATGTTTTTTCTGCTTTAATTTCCCGTTCTCTGCTTCTGGCGGTGAAATGTTCGTCAAGTACGCTGTAAGGCTAACCACATAGTTGTAAAACGATATCGTAATCAAACTTTCAATTTTTATATCACTTGAAATTAATGTTCGGACACTAAATGGTGTAGAAAGTGCTGTAATGTCTTCATTAAGTCATTCTGAATATAATCTGAGATAATATCTACAAGAATAGTCTAAGTGCCTTCTCCTTCTACGACTTTACGCACACCCTGGGAGGACTGAGGGTGCGAACTGTGGATACGGGGGGAATAGTCCTTGTACTCCTTATTATAAGTAGATACTAACAGATAATAAAATAATAAAAACATCCATTTAAGATGTGTTTTATTATATATATATTGTTATTATTATTGTTACTCTTCATATCGACTTCGTAAGAGCCTTCCTGGTTCAGGCGGCTGTGCGTCGACCTCTCACCGCTGGGTTCCGTGGTTCAAACCCCGGTCACTTCAAGTGATATTTGTGCTGGACAAAGTGGAAGCGAGACAGGTTTTTCTCCGGATATTGCGGTTTTCCCTGTCATCTTTCATTCCAGCAACCCTCTCCAATATAATTTCATTTTAATTGTCAGTCATTAGTCATGCTCCAGAGGAGTGAGACAGGCTTCGGCAGCCGGTACAATTCCTATACCCGCCGCTAGATGGGGCTTCATTCATTCCATCCCTGACCAGGTTGGAACTGGAAACAGGCTGTGGATTTTAATTTTCATTTTCCATCACTCTCGTATATTGTATTTAAATGTACCCCTGCGTAATTAAAGTGTGGTTTTTTATTAGATTATTATTATTGTTATTGTTATTCATATCCCCCAAGGAAAATTCGTAAATACGCCACTGATCGCACATGTTTTACTGGACTTAATCTATATTACTGTCCCCAGATATTTGGGGAAAAGGTTAGGAATAATAATAATAATAATAATAATAATAATAATAATAAAAATATCAAGCATGTGGTCGCACTGTTCGTGTCACGTAGCTGTGAGCTTGCACTCGGGAGATAGTGGGTTCGAACCCCACTGTCGGCAGCCCTGAAGATGGTTTTCCGTGGTTTCCCACTTTCATACCAAGCAAATGCTGCGGATGCACCTTAATTAGGGCCACGTCCGCTTCCTTCCCATTCTTAGCTCTTTCCTATCCCATCGTCGCCATAAGATCTATCTGTGTCGGCGTGACGTAACCAAGTTGTAAATAATAATAGACGTTTAACATCCTTCCCACTAAGGGACGCCGTAATGTCGGAATTTTGCTGCGAGAAGTGAGTGGCTAGTAGATGCTCGTCTGGTTGTACTTTCCCTTTAAACAACGATCACCACCGCCACTCTTGATCGTGACCGTAAATTCTCTGACACATGTCTCTCGCGATAAGACATTCATTCTTATGCGAACTGATTGCGCCGGGATACGATTCCGTGACCTTGTACCCAGGAGGTAAGCGTCTTTACCTGTTACGTTACCTCATACAGCTTGATAGCTCCGAACGAATCTTTGTCGCGGCCTGGAGAATTGTTGTCCCCCATAATATTTACAAAAATCTCGTCTCGAAGCTCATGGTTTCTACTGTATTTATAGAGCAAGTTGTTGACAAGGCCACGGCGAGAGCCACTCGGCCTGGGGATGCGGGAACAGTTTCACTTTTCGGGCCACTGGCTCTGAATGCCAGCCGTTACTAAAACTTCCAGCAGCTGTCAACTTTCATTCGTAGATTTAGTCGTTGCCTGCCCTTGATAAGGTCCATTCTTCATTCTTCTCGAATTATGCAATGAACGTGATACTGTACCTCGAAAAGCGGGCGTATGTTCACTCCTGAGCAGTGAAAATGAAAATAAATATCCACAGTAGAGCCCTGCACATCCGCACTTCTTTCAACCGCATCTGCAAAAGGTTATCCGCGGATACTGTAACTACAGTTCACTACACCCAAGGTATTGAAACGGATAGATCTGTTAATATAATAGAATAGGCTTGCCACCCATCACCAGAACCCCTACAGCTACAGATTTATGAGGTATTTTCTCTTGCAATAACTACCGACGTATTCACCTTTGTTCCTTCTTTATATTAATTGCGGGCAGGAGCCAGTTAGGCTTAGATAAGATTCACGGCTTCATAGTCTCAAGGCACTTTGCATATCCTCATTCATACCAGTGTCAAGGCTCGCCTGATCACTAGCAAAAATAAGAGTATACCTGAGTAAGAATCAATAAACGACAGTATCCGCACTGCTATACAATTTGTGTCCGCGAAGACACTAACATCCGTGCAGGGCTGTAATGCAGTCATTCGACCTGGTCAGGAATGGAATGAATGAAGCCCCCATCTAGCGACGAGGATGGGAATGGTGCCGGCTGCCGAAGCCTGCCACACTCCTCTGGGGCAACTATTAATGGCTGACAGATGAAATAATATTGGAGTGTTCAAGGATGAAGGGAAAACCGGAGTACCCGGGGAAAATTCTGTCCCGCCTCCGCTTTGTCCAGCACAAATCTCACATGGAGTGACGGGCATTTGAACCACGGAACCCAGTGGTGAGAGGCTGGAGGCTCTTGTGATCAGTGCCGTATCCAAAACACATTTAAGGAGGGAAGGGTAAGGATCATAGTTAAGTACCTTTCACAGACTTGTCCACTAGGCATATAGTGTTTTTTTTTAATTAAGAGGCAATGTTAAGCGTAGCTTAATGTTACGTAATACGAAGTTCAGAGTAGTTTTAGTAAGTATTCTTCCTCGATATGAAAACTAAAGTTTAGCTGCTACACCCGGAGGCCCGGTTTCGATCCCCGACTCCGCCACGAAATTTCAGAAGGGATACGAGGGCTGGAATGGTATCCACTGAGTCTCGGAAAGTTAACTGAGTAGAGGTGGTCTTCTTCAGGCAAATGTTGGAACAATACCTAACTTAAGACCACGGCCGCTTCCTTCCCTCTTCCTTGTCTATCCCTTCCAATATTCCCAGCCCCCCCACAAGGCCCCTGTTCAGCATAGCAGGCGAGGCTGCCTGCGCAAGGTACTGGTCCTCCTTTGCAGACCTAAAGTATCACGCTCCAGGACACTGCCCTTAAGGCAGAGGTGGGATCCCTCGCTGAGTCCGAGGGAAAAACCAACCCTGGAGGGTAAACAGACTAAGAAAAGAAGAAAACCTACAACTTGTTTTCTAGTCAGTGACCGGGTCAGGAATGAAATGAATGAATCATATATAGGCTATTAGTACGATGGGGTCGCCACTCCCAAAGTGATTTATTAATGACTGATATGAAATGAGAATGGAGAGTGTTGCTGGAATGAAAGAAGACAGGGAAAACCGGAGTACCCGGAGAAAAACCTGTCCCGCCTCCGCTTTGTCCAGCACAAATCTCACATGGAGTGACCGGGATTTGAACCACGGTATCCAGCGGTGAGAGGCCGATGCGCTGCCGTCTGAGCCACGGAGGCTCTTAAGAAGAGAAGAATGAATACTAAAGTAGCAGTTAACTTTGACTTAATGCATGAAACCTGGCACAGACACCGCTTCCACATCACTATCGGTTCTAAATCATAAATATTTCAATAGTTTTCTACTTATATCATATATAATAAAGGGTCTCAAATAGTAGTTGAGCATCCTTAAGTCCACACGTGACCCTGGACTTCCTAATTACACTAAAATATAAGATCCGTAGCTTTTGTAGTTTCGTACTGCGACAAGAGGTGGAGTTAGCATGCTAATCCAGTAAGTGGAGCCCAGTGAACGTGTGGTGTTCTAAAATATCTCCTTACTTATAACCCCTACTTTTAATTCTGGCTCTGAAGATATCACGATGTGCCCGATATATAAGATGTCATAAACTGTAAAGTACCTGCCCTAATGCACACGGCACTGACAACTATCGTCTCATCATCAGTTAAAACAGTAGTTTCCAAAATTTCCCAGTAGCCCCCTTCCGCCCACCTTTGTAAACTCTGCAAAAACCGTGTCCCTTAATCGATATTACAAATAGCTCTTCTCATAAACATTTATATTTGACAATAATTTAGAACAAACGAGAGGATTTCAGAATTTCAATGGTACAGTAACTGATGTTAAACTCTAGGATTAAAGAAATTTAAGTGTTTAAGAGAATTTATTGAAATGATGCACCTATTGAGTACTTGTCATAATACTTATATGTTCATTTTACACTTCGAGGACATGTGTCGGCTCTTATTTCTGCCGTCTTCAGCTAAAATCAAAATTTATTGGTCACTTTAAAAGTGATACGTTATTTACAAAGATACACAAATATTGAGTAGGTGGATCAGTCAAATAAATCATCTTAAAGAACGGAATGCCTGTAACGTAACATGCCATTACGGAACCAAAATGAAATTTACTAGCTCTAAACATTAGGATGTGTAGCTGAAATAGGGATGCAAATAGAAATGTATGTAAAAATAGTTTTACGTCAACAAAGTGGCAATATCAAGCTGCCGCTTTAAATAAAAACATAACTAAATTAATTTCACTCATATCCATTTACAGTCCACCTCTGTGGTGTAGTGGATAGTGTGATTTGCTGCCATTCGCGGAGGCTCAGGTTCGATTCCCGGCTCTGCCACGAAATTTGCAAAGTGGTACGAGGGGTGGAACGGGGTCCATTCAGCCTCTGAAAGTCAACTGAGTAGAGGGGGTTCGATTCCCTCCTCGAAATGGTTTCCCGTGGTTTCCCCACTTCTCATCCAGGCAAATGCCAGGATGGTACTTAGCAAGGTCATGGCCGCTTCTTTCCCTCATCCTTGCCTCTCCCTTCCAATCTTTACATCCCCCCACAAGGCCTCTGTTCAGCATAGCAGATGAGGCGGCCCGGGCGAGGTACTGGTCATCCTTTATAGGTGTATCCCCCGACCCAAAGTCTCACGCTCCAGGACACTGCTCTTGGGGCGGTAGAGGTGGGATCCCTCGCTGAGTCCGAGGGAAAAACCAACCCTGGAGGGTTAACAGATTAAGATAGGAAGAAAGAAAGAAAGAAAGAAAGAAAGAAGAAAGGATAATCCATTTACCTGAAAATGTTTAAAATCAACTGTTTCCTTTTAAGAAGTGAACCAGTGCTTCAGTACTTAAGACGTCCGACTCGTTGGCTGAATGGTCAGCGTACTGGCCCTCGGTTGAGAGGGTCCCGGGTTCGATTACCGGCCGGGTCGGGGATTTTAACCTTCATTGGTTAATTCCAATGGCCCGGGGGCTGGGTGTATGTGCTGTCCCCAACATCCCTGCGATTCACACACCACACATAACACTATCCTCCACCACAACAACACGCAGTTACCTACGCATGGCAGATGCCGCCCACCCTCATCGGAGGGTCTGCCTAACAAGGGCTGCACTCGGCTAGAAATAGCCATACGATATTATTATTAGTACTTAAGACACTCCGAGACAAAGGCTGAAAAGACATGTTGACCCGTTGAGCGGAAAGGTAATGGAAACTTGACAGTAGAGTTGCACGAAAGTGTTTGAGGTGTAAAATGTCATTTCTATGTCTTGACTTCCTGCGATACCTATGGGTCTTCTTAATAAACTAAGTTACTCAGCAGTTCGCACTTGGTAAGATAATTAGTGAAAGCTGTAATTGCGATTTTCTCAAAATGCAATTTTCCTAACAGCAACAGTCAATAATTAATACCTTTTTAAAATGCTGATTATCTTATGCCAATTTTACAACCATAAACAATCTCAAAAATGAAAGTTCCAACTTTAAGTCCCTATCCGGGCAACGGGTCCTATTGTGAAGTAATATTCAACGTCCTCTGCTATGTAAGTTAGTACGGAAAGTGTGAAGTCAAAATGACAATTAGAAATGCATATTTCTTCATGTTAAAAAAAAAAAACTGAAATTCGTACACCAAATATCTTTAACAGCATCTTTATGAGAAAGTACCGGGACAAGTTCGGCTCGCCAAATACAGGTCTTTTGATGTAACTCCCGTAGGCGAGCTGCGCATCGTGATGAGGATGGAGACGACACATACACCCAGTCCCCATGTCAGGAAAATTAACCAATTATGGTTGAAATTCCCGACCACGCTGGGAATCGAACCCGGAACTCCTGTGACCAAAGGCCAGTACGCTAACCATTTAGCCATGGAGACGGACTATGAGAAAGTGTCAAGTAATTATACTGTTAAAACAGAAACTCACGTTTCTGTCTGTTATTAACCACAGTTGATTTTCACTTCATGATAATCCTCCGTTGCTACGAAAAAGTAATTCTCGCTTCTTATTCTGCTCCACCAAATTTCAAAGATTTACATAAACATGGAACTTTACTTGGGATAGCGTACTGTAAACTTATGAAGAAGAGATTACGGTAACTACCGTTGACGACTTTCAATCTACTGTACGTTTAAAATCAACAATATGCGGGGACAACTAGTTATTGCGATATCGCCATCAGTCCAAGTAACAGCCTGAGGAAGTCCAAAGAGCTAGTTTGCTGAATTGCAGATAGTAGTGTTACAGTACTGAGATTGAGCTAACGTTGTTCAAGGAAAGAACTGAAAGCCTGCGCAATTCAACTACTGATTGAAGATTCACCAATAAAATGGTACTTGGCCAACAAACTGGTTGTTAGTCAAAGGTACATGACTTCCGCGTGGGATGTCTCCACTTCACAAACTTCTCTGTGACTGTTTGTTTTTTCGGATATTAGTTCGCAGAGCCCTCGTGGCTCAGGCAGCAGCGCGCCGGCCTCTCACCGCTGGGTTCCGTGGTTCAAATCCCGGTCACTCCATTTGAGATCTGTGTGGAGGCGGGACAGGTTGTTCTCTGGGTACTCCGGTTTTTCCTGTCATCTTTCATTCCAACAACACTCTCCAATATGATTTCATTTCATCTGTCAGTCATTAATCATTGCCCCAGAGGAGTGCGACAGGCCTCGGCAGCCAGCACAATTCCTATCCTCGCCGTAAGATGGGGATTCATTCATTCCATTCCTGGCCCGGTTACTGACTGAAAACAAGTTGTAGCTTTCCATTAGTTCGCAGGATTATGAAACACAAACGATGGTGTGAGAAGTTTCCGTACTCCTTGCGCTTTATGTTCTAAGCTTAGTGTCAGCTTTTTTTTTTTTCAAGCTGCTTTGCGTCGCACCGACACAGACAGGTCTTATGGCGACGATGGAATAGGAAAGGGCTAGGAGTGGGAAGGAAGCGCCCGCGGCCTTAATTAAGGTACAGCCTCAGCATTTGCCTGATGTGAAAATAGGAAACCACGGAAAACCATCTTCAGGGCTGCCGACAGTGGGGTTTGAACCCACTATCTCTCGAATACTGGATTCTGGTCGCACTTAAGCGACTGCAGCTATCGAGCTCGGTGCCACCCTTTTAATAAAGGAGGTGGTGGTTCTGGAGGTGATTATTGTTCTAAGAGGAAGTAGGCTACAACTCGGCAAGCATCCTTTATTACAACTAATCAGAGGGGAAAATGGAAAAATGAAGGTATCGGTCAAAGAAACCAAATGATCACGAAGAGCGTAAACATGAAATACTCCATAGGCGTCGCAAACCTAATACCATCGGGGTAGGAAAAGAACAAGAGTTGACCAAGGGAGGTGGGATAGGATAGATGCAAGTGAGGAGCCAGGCACAAGTAAGTGGAATCAATGCCAGAACTCAGCTAAGGGTCCCGTGGTCAGCAACCCACGCTCCTCAAGTTAAGAGCCCCCGGGGATTTAATAAATGAATTGTATATATGTCCATCTGCTACAGGGTCGGCGATGATGTGAGATTAATATGTGTGGTATATTTTTACGGCCGGATACCCTTGATGGCTCAATAGAGATCCAGTTTGCTCTGATAGAGTAAAACGGAACTTCGAAATTGACTCCGAGGCAGCCTAGATGGAGTTAAATTAAAATGCGCGCTCATGGCAGCTGAGGCTATACGATTGCAGTTTGTAAGGTAGTCGTCTCGGCAAGGGTGAACGTCCGCAATGTATTCGGGAAACTACTTACCACCGAATAGTTTTGATATTAAATGTAAGTGGTAATCACTTATTCGTAAGTTTACAGTACGCTGTGCAGAGGAAAGTTCGATGTCTATGTAATTCTTTTAGAATTAGTGGAGCCGAATAGGAAGTCCTTCCTATCGCTAACCTATCTTGAGTAGGATTCCAGCAAGATATAGCAGATATCCTGGACTGAGGAGGTAAAATGGACTGTATCGCGATTGACTTGTCTAAGGCATTTGATAGGGTGTATCATGGGAGACTACTGCGAAAATAAGTGCAATTGGACTAGACATAAAAGTGACTGAATGGTGGCTAAGTTTCTAGAAAATAGATATCAGAGAATTAGAGTAGGCGAAGGAATTCCTCAAGGCAGTATTATTGGACCTTTATGTTTTCTTATATATATAAATGATATGTGTAAAGAAGTGGAATCAGAGATAAGGCTTTTTTGCAGATGATGTTATTCTGTACAGTGTACTAAATAAGTTACAAGATTGTGAGCAACTGCAAAATGACCTCGGTAATGTTGCGAGATGGACAGCAGACAATGGTATGATGATAAACGGGTTTAAAAGTTAGGTTGTGAATTGCACAAATAGGATAAGTCTTCTCAGTTTTAATTACTGCGTTGATGGGGTGAAAGTTCCTTTTGGGAAACATTGTAACTACCTAGGTGTTGATATATGGAAAGATATTCATTGGGGTAATCACATAAATATGATTGTAAATAAAGGGTACAGATCTCTGCACATGGTTATGAGGGTGTTTAGGGGTTGTAGTAAGGATGTAAAGGAGAGGGCATATAAGTCTCTGGTAAGACCCCAAATAGAGTATGGTTCCAGGATTACTTGATTCAAGAACTGGAAAAAATCCAAAGAAAAGCAGCTCGATTTGTTCTGGGTGATTTCCGACAAAAGAGTAGCGTTACAAAAATGTTCCAAAGTTTGGGCTGGGAAGACTTGGGAGAAAGTGGACGAACTGCTCGACTAACTGATATCTTCCGAGCTGTCGGTGGAGAGACAGCATGGAATGACATTAGTAGACGAATAAGTTTGAGTGGTGTCTTTAAAAGTAGGAAAGATCACAATATGAAAATAAAGCTGGAATTCATGAGGACAAATCGGAGCAAATATTCGTTTTTAGGAAGGGGAGTTAGGGATTAGAATAACTTACTAAGGGAGATGTTCAATAAATTTCCAATTTCTTTGCGATCATTTAAGGAAAGGCTAGGAAATCAACAGATAGGGAATCTGCCACCTGGGTGACTGCCCTAAATGCAGATCAGTATTGATTGATTGATTGATTGATTGATTGATTGATTGATTGATTGATTGATTGATTGATTGATTGATTGATTGATTGATTGATTGATTGATTGATTGATGAAGATGAAATTAATGGCGATGAGTGAAATTGGGTGAGGAAGAGGAAGGCATCGAAGAATTGTGTTCAAGTCTGGTATTTTTAATCTAGTAAGTTTAAATTCCCTATTCTGTTGAGAGTTTGTGTGTTGTACTCCTTTGCGATCTACCTGCTGCATTAACCATTACATGGCGCGCTCTGCCAGGCGTTGCGGTAATCTGTTGAAGTGTTGTCGAGTTCGGCTGTTGCTGAAGTCGCTTTAATTCAGGGGTATGAGACATATCAGCGAAGGGATGCCATATCATAATCTGTCTCGATATTTTGTACAATTCATTAGGAAGCTAAGTGCCATATTTAGCCTACGTGTGGGTTTGAGGGATAGCTGGTAACACTGGAGCAGTGATGAGCCGAAAACTTTGAAGAATTGTCAGGTTGAATGAAATATTAATAGACGTTACTCTTAAAGCTCATAATTTATATTATATATTTTTAAAAAAAATTACATTGATTTTCACTTGAAATATGTCAAAAATGAGAGTTATATATAGATGTATAGTTCTTTTATGTTGGATGATTGTTAGCTTAAATAAGGGCAGAATTATTTTATTGCAGCAGGAGGACAATTTCTGTTGGTCTTTTGATTGTTTTCTGATGTACGGTACGTAGACCATGTAATTGTCGTGCATGTATTAGTTTCTTCTATTGTATTCCTTACCTCAGGAATTTACGAGCGAGTTGGCTACGCGGATAGAGTCCCGTATCTGTGAGCTTGCATTCGGGAGATTGTGGGTTCGAATGTCACCGTCAGGAGCCCTGAAGATGAATTTTCGTGCTGGGGTTTACCCTAGTTAAAGCTTAGACCGCTGCTGCCCCCACCATTACGTCACCAAAAACCTTGTGTGTGTTAGTGTGACGTTACTCAGTAGCAAAAAAAAAATCCTCGTATTTATCCCAATTACTTGTGTTCGATCCAACTTGGCGATTTGGCACAGTTTTAGGAGCTGATGGCCTTCCAGATGCCAACCCTGTGCGCACGAATGTATTCGCTAAGGAGCCTCCGTGGGGGTTGGGAGGGTGGTATATTGCTGCGGGCATATAATAATAATAATAATAATAATAATAATAATAATAATAATAATAATAATAATAATAATAATAGACTAATAATAATAATTCCGATGGAAAAGTTGGAGATCAAGGAAAGGAAAATACCACGAAAAAAATCTAGGCCCCAAATTCCATTATAACGAACTTTCACACATCAGCAATGAAACCCTGGTTAGGAAAACATAAAGGATGTCCGACACAGTAAGGAAATGGAGAACTGACTTCTATCGCCACATCCTAAGAATGTACCCAAAAAGGGTAACTAAAAGAATCTTCGAGTATTTCCGCAATAAGAAAACGAAGCCGAACTGGTTTAAGGAAACTGAGAAGGACCTACGAGAGTTCGAAATTACAGAAGAGATGCTTGTAGATGGATCCGGGAAGAAAATAACCGAAGATAAAATAAAGGGGTTTCAGGACAGGGTGAAGCCCAAGCGACTACACAGAATTTCTGAAGAAGAGAGGAAGGCAAGATCTGAAAAAATGAAAAAGTACTGGGAGGACAGGAAAACACGACTGATCTATCGTACCTCAAAGTGGGTGAAACGGACAATAATAATAATAATAATAATAATAATAATAATAATAATAATAATAATAATAAAATGAAATGTGGTATGTCTTTTATTGCCGGGATATCCCAGGACGGGTTCGGCTCGCCAGGTGCAGATCTTTCTATTTGACACCCGTAGGCGACCTGCGTGTCATGATGAGGATGAAATGATGATGAAGACAACACATACACCCAGCCCCCGTGCCATTGGAATTAACCAATTAAGGTTAAAATCCCCGACCCGGCCGGAAATCGAACCCGGGACCCTCTGAACCGAAGGCCAGTACGCTAACTGTTCATCCAACGAATAATAATAATAATAATAATAATAATAATAATAATAAATTATTATTATTATTATTATTATTATTATTATTATTATTATTGTACAAAAATGGAGGTAGCTTTCCGAATCACGCGGAACATCTACATGTAATAAAAGGTGCCTTTGTATGAATAACGAAATGACTGTCATCAAGCCGGCATCTCTCTATGCGTCAGAATGACTCACTCTCAGAAATGGCCGGTCACTAAGTTAGAGCAAAGAGAGAGAAGGATTTTCCACAACATTCTTGGCCTAGACTACAACAATCCACAGGCAAGCAACTCACTATTCAAAACATCCTAGGGAGATGAGCTACGAATTTTAGGTAACTAAAATATAATAAAGTATGAGAATATATTATTTATTTATTCCTAAAAATTACAACCCTTTCCTTAATAATTGTTATCCGGTCGATCAGATTAGTAGTTTGCCTTGTTCTACCACTACGAGCGCTAATGTGAGTCAATGCATTGTTTCACTTAAGCCCTTATAACTACATTCGGTGTGGACATTTTTCAAGAAAAAGTCGAAAAACACCTGAGGGTATCGAACCAAGGAACACACTACAGAAAGAACAGTGTAAATACGTTAATGTTGCTAGGATTCGAATCAAAAAGCAAACGAGTAAAGAAACAAGACATTTTACGCTGTTTTTCTGGAAGTGATTTTCGAAATATTTTCTTTTATTTTGATAGCACTATCCAAGACTCATAGTTTGAAACTTTTATGAACCCTTCAGCTCTTCAACTTTCCGCACAATTGAGGAAATTCCTTAATTTTACACTTTTCGTGGTGTGGGGACCCCTGCGTTGTCTGATAAGAAATGTTTCAATCTTAAAACGGGATCTGCATAAGAAAATCCAGACAAGAAATCTATTCTATACTAGAGAAGATCGCGGACACAATGAGCAAACGCAGGGCTCGCTTCTGCGGTCACCTAAGACGGATGGACGACTCTCGATGGACAAAAATTATTTTTAACAATTTTCACTCAAAACCAAACAACAACTCCCTGGTACGTTAACAGCAAGAAAGACCTCGAAGAAATGGGCTACGAGCAGAACGCCCACAAACGAGAACATTTCAGAACAAGCATCGTGACTTTTGAGACTCCGACTCGTGCAAAGTGGTCGGATGGGTGGCTAAATTTATAGAAAACAGAATACTTAAATGCGAGGAACACACAATGCCACGCATTCATTTTCTTTGAGCGCCTGTAAATATTCACCTTGTGTTCATAACCATGGGCTGAAAGAAGCCGAAATACGTGAGAAGTGACACTCGTATGACATCACCAGACGTATCATACAAGCAATAGATTAATACTTACACCGCTAGATGTCACGAGTGAGGTCCACTATTTAATTAATAGCATTGTAAACCTTACTAAAGCAACAGTCCTCGTTTGAGATAAGGTTCGCTTTATTCCCATGCATTGAAGTTTCTTGAATTCCTACATTATCTCCTGACACTCAATTTAAGCTCTTTCTTTCCTTGTCTCTCTTCACATTTAATGTTACCAAACGCTTATATCGAGCTATATGTCGCCCAAACTAATATAAGTTAGAAGGAAATCTGAGTATTTCCTTAAGGTACGCAATTTAAACAGGTACAGCATAAAACTTTGATAGGGAATCTGTCACGTGAGCGACAGCCCTAAATAGAGATCATCGATTTTTTATTTATTTATTTATTTATTTATTTATTTATTTATTTATTTATTTATTTATTTATTTATTTATTTATTTATTTATTTATTTGAAACTCCTGTACTTCCATAAAACGCTATGGGTTTCCAATAATAATAATAATAATAATAATAATAATAATAATAATAATAATAATAATAATAATAATAATAATAATAATAATACTAATACTACTACTACTACTACTACTACTACTACTACTACTAATAATAATAATAATAATAATAACAATAATAATATCTTCAGTCCTCAAGGGTTATAATCATGTTCAGCCCAATAATCAGTTTAAATGTGAACTTAATAGTAAAGACAGCAAAAACAAAGGAAAGCCATCTGAAGGCCCTTGGAAGGGTGGAAGGTAAAGGCTTCCACTCTCCGTAACTTCGGCGCTTGGTGGGGTAGAGTGGTTAGCTCTACGTCTGACCGTCTTTTATTCCAGGAATTAATTGGTACTCATTTTTGGTGTAGACTGAGTGAACTGGAGCTATGAGAACCTCCGGAAGTGGAAATATGGTTTCTTAAATTTTTCGACTTACTGACTGTGAATCGAACCCTCGTCCTTCCGGGTGAACCGAGCACGTCTTTACCGCCTCGCCTCGACAGCAAGAAGAATTTTATTTTACTTTTCAGTGGAAATGTGTGGATGGTGGTGAGCACCTCATTTACTGCTCTTTCTTGAGTTGTGGATGAAAATGTTAATTGGTAAATTTGGCATTTTTCCGGGACAACAATAATATGATTTTCCATCTTTTTATTTGGTATATTTCTTCCAGATATTTCCATAATGTCTTTTCTTTTCAACATCAACCCCTTTGTATTGCCAACTCTATCTTTGAAATCTTGTTGAGTCGATTATTAAGCTCCTCCTCCACTTTCTATCCACATGTTTCAGACGATAAGCAGAGTGCTTCATCATACAGTTGAAATCCCCAACATTGCTTTAGACACTCCTGACCCTCTGTTATCATCATCGTTCCTCTTAACGACAGGCAAGGTAGGGTTTCATTCTCGCTGCAATGGCAACCGATTTTTTTCCAAGGATACTGTAATTCCTTGCAGTGTTATTTGATTCATTTTCTGTATATTTTGAGAGCCACCTGGATATCAAAATTATATCCCGTATGAACTTTTTAGTCTACTACACTGACTTGTCGCATTTATACGTCCTCGAATGTCAGTGGCAACAGGCGATGTTGAAACTGCTTTCCTAGGAACAAAGGGATAACTACTAATCAACTGAAGTCGACAGTTTTTAAAAGAGATTAAGTGGTGAGTTTGTGAAAACTATTGACTTCATGATCACGAGTTTTGTACAGGAAACACTAGCTAGCGATTGTGTTGTTATGGAAAACACACTAAACTTGTCTATCTTCAGAAACACTGCTGTTTTGCTACATTTTATTTATTTATTTATTTATTTATTTATTTATTTATTTATTTATTTATTCACTTTTGAAAATAAATTAAACATAAGGTAAGGTAAGCGTTATTATGCCCGAAGGCAGGTCCGAACCTTCGCAGAGGTGTTCCTGAGCCAGAATTTGCGTGCGGTAGGGTGGCCAGTTCCTTTCCGCTCCTCCATTCCCTTTCCCCCCACCAACAGCGCGTGTCAACCCATCCATCTCCTGACTACTCCCAGTGTTGCTTAACTTCGGAGATCTCACGGGATCTGGTGTTTCAACACGGCTACGGCCGTTGGCAATTAAACATAAAAGAATTTAAAATAATAAAATTAATTAACGTATTAACTCTTCTGATCCATGGTGTACTCACGTGTACCACTGGATGTCCTGATGGGCCATACGATGAGAAGACGAATCCTTTTCTCCCTGTATCCGAGCAATAAATAAATAAATAAATAAATAAATAAATAAATAAATAAATAAATAAATAAATAAATAAATAAATAAATAAATAAAGACATGAGTTCCTATAAATTCCTTCCATACATAATTCACTGACTGAGTGGGCTTCGACCCGAATGCCGAATATTAAAAAAAAAACTCTTAAGAATGCACACTGTAACACTAACATGAACGCTAGGAGTCAAAGTCAATTTTTGTGTTAAAGAACTTCATGATTTCCAAGAATGCAGAAGCAGAGAATATATTCTGCCTGGTTACAGGTTTGGATTCAGAGAGATAATATTTGTACATCGAATTACTTATTTTATAAGGTACTTTAGAAGTGAAGAAATCTTGTCGACTTTTAAATGTCGTGGTGAGTCACCAAGGCCATCTCGTCCGCCCAGGCTATATGCAGGCAGCCTTGCGGGTGTGGGCGACGGAAAGCCTTATATGAGGCGATGGGAAGACCAGCTCTAGTACCGGATCTGCCTAACAACAATCGCGGTGATTGGGAATTAGAAGTGGGAGAGCACAAAAATGGATAGACAACAAAAAGTACTCGGGTGCGAGGGATACAGCGGGGAGAGTCATCAACATTGAAAACAAAATAGCTACATACAAAATCCTAAGATTTTGATGATCCCGGAGTGAATTTCTATAGAGAAGTAAAGGTTGACAGTCTGCCGACTTACAGGAAGTGCGGTAATTATAATAATATACAATAAAACCCTCATCAAAGGAACAATATTACACACGAATTACAATATAGAAGTACGGTGTGATTATACAATTACCAATCATTTAGTATTTGACTACACTCTAAGAAAGTAACAGACACATTGACTGAGTAAAACAGCCAGACGGATGAAAGCGCGCGGCAAGCGGGTGAATTATACGTACTGTATGTCCATGACGTTGGCAAAAATATACCCCTGATGCCCTTCCTCTGAGTTTTAATTACTGCGTTGACTGGGTGAAAATTCCTTTTGGGGATCATTGTAAGTATCTAGGTGTTAATATAAGGAAAGATCTTCATTGGGGTAATCACATAAATGGGATTGTAAATAAAGGGTACAGATCTCTGCACATGGTTATGAGGGTGTTTAGGGGTTGTAGTAAGGATGTAAAATAGAGGGCATATAAGTCTCTGGTAAGACCCCCAACTAGAGTACGGTTCCAGTGTATGGAACCCTCACCATGATTGTCTGATACAAGAACTGGAAAAAATCTAAAGGAAAGCAGCTCGATCTGTTCTGGGTGATTTCCGACAAAAGAGTAGCGTTACAAAAATGTTGCAAAGTTTGGGCTGGGAAGACTTAGGAGAAAGAAGACGAGCTGCTCGACTAAGTGGTATGTTCCGAGCTGTCAGTGGAGAGATGGTGTTGAATGACATTAGTAGACTAATAAGTTTGAGTGGTGTCTTTAAAAGTAAGAAAGATCACAATATGAAGATAAAGCTGGAATTTAAGAGGCCAAATTGGGGCAAATATTCGTTTTTAGGAAGTGTAGTTAGGGGTTGGAATAATTTACCAAGGGAGATGTTCAATAAATTTCCAATTATTTTGTGATCATTTAAGAAAAGGCTAGTAGAAAGACAGATAGGAAATCTGCCACCTGAACGACTGCCCTACATGCAGATCACTGGTGATTGATTGATTGATTGATTGATTGATTGATTGATTGATTGATTGATTGATTGATTGATTGATTGATTGATTGATTGATTGATTGATTGATTGATTGATTTCCTCACAGCACATGCTACACGCTGCTGTGCGAGTCTCCACTATACATGCTGTGGCGCTGTACAAATCGGTTTAAATGCTGGGGCTGTACCTTAATTAAGGCCACGGCCGCTTCCTTCCCACTCCTAGCCCTTTCCCGTCCCATCGTCGCCATAAGACCTATCTGTGTCGGTGCGACGTAAAGCAACTAGAAAAAAAAATCGGTTAGCTGCGATGAATGACATTTTGCTCTATTTCTGCTAAGACTTCTTGTCAATAATTAAAGAAATTAAAAGAAAGAATCGGGTGAAAAAAGCAATAGGCAGGGTTAATACAAATGGCTTTTTAAAATAATTGCTTGCTTCTTTTAATGACTGTTAGGTTCTTTAGTCAGGTGAAACTAAAAAAGATTTTCACTTGCCTAAATTGGAATACAAATATATTTTTTTCTCCACAAAGTAGGTCCCCCCCCCCCTCTGACCCCTTTTAATTGTCGCCACTGACAGTGTAACGTTCTAAGTCAACGCTACTTACATGAGGCGATTGCTTTTCGGTGAAGCCCGTGGATCTTCTTCGACCAGAGTTACTAAGATACTCAACCTTGGACAACAATGCAAGCATTGTTTATCCGAGTATCTGCATAAACCATGAACAGCCCACGAGTCTGACTACTCAAAAGCATGAGCAGACGGAGAAGATCAGAAGAATATCATGGCTTATTTTCATTCTCACCCACATCTTTATTTCTTTTCATGAAGTTTTAATTACCGGGCTGAGTGGTTCAGACGGTTGAGGCGCTGGCCTTTTGAATCCAACTCGGCATGTTCGATCCTGGTTCAGTGCTGTGGTATTTGAAGGTGCTCAAGTACATCAGCATCGTGTCGGAAGATTTACTGGCACGTTAAAGAACTCCTGCTGGAGTAAATTCCGGCACCTCGGTGTCTCCAAAAACCGAAAAAGTAGTTATTGGGACGAAAAGCAAATAACATTATTATTAAGTTGTAATTCTTCACGTAGAAAAAGTTTTCTTCCAAGGAGCTGCTCGGGCACACACAGCGCATGCGTATCCTTTCCGTGGTCACAGTTACCACAAGCCATTGTTAAGAGCCGCACTATCATTATATCCTGACTTCGTCACTTGTTGAGTCTGAAGTAATCCCACAGCTGAACCAGGCACCTGTTCAGCATTCCAACATTCTTTACGTCTTGTGGATAATTTGAGAATGATAATTTCCTTTGCAGTAGTAATGATGTTAGCGTACAGCCACTTCAGAGGAATGGACTCGCTAATGGGTTTGGTGCTCCGTCACCACCAATAAGTGACTGTTAGTCGCTCGTCATCAAAGTGGGAAGAGAGGAAAAAAGGAACTTCGTGTTAGTGGGAGAGATGAAGCTTTTCGCTCCCTCTGTTTATTGGAAGAAAGTAAGTTCAGGAACTAAATTTAGAAACATACAACAATTTACTTTTTCTTTTCCGAGGTTCCATCAAGATCCTGAGACACCACCTCTACAGATACAGCTCTGAAATGCCACACTAATTATATTGTTCCTTTATAATTTAGACTTTCCTTCAATTAATAGATCTGTACAAAAAACTTTGTATGTTTTACCTTGTCCTCAGTGGCAACCTGTAAATGCAGGAGGTTGTTCCTAAATAAATGGAAATGTATGTATACCG